>NW_011888785.1:5970416-5970781 GCF_000151845.1 Pteropus vampyrus | reverse complement strand
TTACTACAGCTTTGTAGTATAGTTTGAAATCAGGGAGCATGATGCCTCCAACTTTGATCTTCTTAAGATTGCTTTGTCTATTTGGAGTCTTTTATTATTCCATATACATTTTAGGATTATTTGTTCTAGTTCTATGAAAAATGCCATTGCTATTTTGATAAGAGATTTTGTCGAATCTGTAGATTGCTTTCTTTTCTTTTCTATTTGTGCAGAATATATTTTTTCATCCCTTCACTTTTAGTCTGTGTGAGTCTTTTGATCTTAAGTGAGTCTCTTGTAGGCAGCATACAGATGGGTTTTATTTTTTTTATCCATTCAGCCACTCTGTGTTTTTTGATTAAAGCATTTAGTCCATTTATATTTAA
>NW_011888785.1:5964697-5969979 GCF_000151845.1 Pteropus vampyrus | reverse complement strand
TGGAGCATTCTCTATATAGATATGCGTGCTGTCTATATAGAGATATCTATATATCTCTATATAGATATTTGGCAAGCCGGTCAGAGCTGAAGTGGACATAGGTAGCTCTGGAGGGACACCCTAGCAGATTGGCTCGCTGTGTCTGGAGCGGGTATGGGGTGGGGTGTTCTGGGGCTTGCTGTGGTAGCCTTGCAGGCTAGCTAGAGCTCTTGGACTGAATTCCTACCTGTGCTATGTAGGTGGAGGGAAAAATTTAATGGTGCTAGCTAGCACTTCTGATCCTGGAAAGTTTTGCACTTTCTTGTTTGTTTGGAAGATGTCTTGTGGTTAGTAAACAGATTTTTTTTGTGTGTATAGTCTAGGTGGCCTTTAAATTGCTGTTCTGTCACTGTGCCCCAGGGCGGGTCAGTCTGTGCACAGGCCCCTCAGTGATACCCTCCCTACTGCAGGTTGCCTCTTCAGAGTAATGTTCCCTTGGTTACCATTTCTCCCACCCTTCTCTATATGGTCCCTCTCTCACTTGTTTTGCAGAAGCTGTTCAATCAGCCCTCAGTGGTTCTTCAGGAAAAAATGCTCTATATGTAGGTATATATTCTGTGTGTCTAAAAAGGAGGTGAGTTCAGAGTCTTCCTACATCACCATGTTGGACCCCAATAAGCTGATAATTTCAAGGTAATATAGTTGGATAAAGCTATAAGGCACCAAGGCTGAACTTTTGGACTAGTTAAAGTCAGGCATGGGCTGGAAGAGTATAAGAAATGGTGGCATTCAGGAAAAGCTTTATGGAGGAGGGGCATCATGAAATAAATCTGAAAAGGTGAATTGTGTTGCTCAGCTAAAGAAAAAGGCAAGAGAGAAGTGCATGAAGAGATGAAAGAGAAGAGATGATACTGGTGAAACAGAAAACCTGACCCAAATCATATTTTAACAGATAGAAAGGAATTAAATGATTTTAAAGACCAGGGTTTTATTGTTGGGTTTATTTTTTTTTGTTGTTCTTTTTGTTTGAAACTTGAGGATTGGTTTTAATTGGAAAAAAAATGGAGGTTGGGAAAGATTGATGTAATTATTGCTGAGAATCAGAGAAATAAATGGCCAAATCTAGGGCAGTGATAGTAGGAATGGAAAGAAAAGAAAAGATTTTAGAAATATGTCATATCATTAGGTTGGCATGGTAACTGAATTTGAGGATATGCAGAAGTATAGGATGAGTCAGATTTCTAGCTTGGGAAACACTGGGTACGTAATGGTAACTAACTCAGTACTGTAAAGGGAGGAGCAGGAGTTTGGGAATGTAACAAGAGGTCAGTATTTGGTGGGTGGGGAAGGAGATGGAGGGGGGAAGATGAGTCCATTTTGGTCACACTGAATTTGAAGTTTAGTATGGTCATTCCTCACTTGACACAACTCTACTGGGCACCCATCACTTATAATAACTGGGGGTGAGAGAGCTGCACATGCAGAGACAAAATAAAATCTGACTTAGTCTATGATCTTCCATATCTTACTCTTTCCCCTCCTATCCTCTCAAAGTTGTTCCTTTTTTTCTCCCCGTAATAGGAACATATTCACATCAGAGTCAGTATGTTTGACATGCTCAGGAAGAAGAATTGGAAGGAAGTAGATAGAGAGGGAAAAATAGGCTCTGGAGTCTGGCCTAAAGAAAGGCTCTTCGTGAATTATTTCAATATAAGTCTTCTTGAATTAATTGTCTCTTTAGTTTGATATGTTTATTAAGAAGGCTAGTAGTTAAATAAAGTATTCTCTGATAACACAGTGGCTATTACAAAACTGTAAACACAGGAGTATCTAAATAACAAATTTCTGTTGACTACTTTAGTATGAGGTTATTAAAAGGTCATAAAAATAATTACAAAATATACATTCGAAGAGTAAATTTTAAGCTCTTTGGTTTTTGTTTTTCCTTATATTTGAAACTAGGATTGGTGAAATTTGTAATTTTTTTGTATTGTGGTAAAACATATGTAATAAAATTTACCATTTTATTTATTTTTAATTATATAGTTCAATGGCATTAAGTACATTCACATTGTTGTGCAAAACATCACTGCCATTCATCTCCAAAACTTTGATTTTAAAAAAAAGTAAGTATTAATTGTTGTAAGAATCAAGACCCATTTATCACCTGTCTTTCTATTTTATATATTCCACTTAAAGGAAAACAGAACTTCTGCTGTGATCTAAAATTATATCTAGGGCGATTCCTGCATAAATTGAAGATCAGCTTATAGATATTTAAATTTGGCAAAGAATTTTAACATTCTACCAATTCTTATGTTCTGTAAGAAAAACAAATTTCCTATTCGATTGAAGCAAAGAACACTTTTTAGTTAAACCATACCAATGCTATGAATACTAAACATTCTCTCAGTTGAAGTGAAATTTAAAGTTCAGAATTCCATGTGGTTCTAGGAAAAGTAAGTTATGCCAGAATGTGAAAAACAATAATGAGCGATAGTCTAGTACAGTTCTTGGCAATAAAACATTTATAGCAATAAATGTTTTAAATGAATAAGAACATTCATAAAGAGAGAAAATGAAATATGTTACATAAAATGTATTATTAATTTAACAATTGTATATATTATGATAAATAATAGGTAAAAAGGTAAAATGAATGTCCAATTACTAATTGAAAGGAAACAGCAAATGTATTGTTACAAATCCTTGTGTGAAATGAGCTAAAATTATTCTAAAACACTAATTAGATTTTAATAGACATAGATTTTAAATGCTGGAGAAAGGTAATAAGCGATTTACCGAAGGTCACACTCTGGTGGTGACACAGGGATGGCCTGGGGTCTTTATAGGATGAGATCCACAGTGGGAAGTAGCCATGCAGGGTGCAGACAGTGAAGCCAGGCCACTGACATTTCAGTTTCTACTCTGCCACTTATTATCTGTGTGGAATCAGGCAAACTATTTAACCTTTGTCTGTCTCAGTTACTTTATTCATAAAATGAAGCTAATTGTAGAGTTTTTGTGAGAATTAAATGTGTCAATACAGGTCAAGTGTCTCAAACTGTACATGGCACAAGCTAAAAGCTTAATAAATGTTAGATATTATTATTGTCATTAATCCATCTTGATTTAAAACATGGCACAGAAACTAAATTCATCTTCTTTCTGAGAAGAATGCAAAAGACTACAGAGTACCAACGAAAGGTATTTGGTTTTACTGTCCTTCATTTATTCTCTTGTGACTCAAGCTGACCAAAAGTGACCTTTTATAAAAAACAAGAACAGTGCTACTCCCACCAGTACTATTATCACAACCATCATCATCACCAGCACTGCAACTACCATCATCATCATCACTGATAACACCTCCACCAGTTTATCATGGCCACCATCATTGCCATCACCACTGCCATCATCACAACTACCATCGTCATCATAACCTCAAATTAACCACTATTTCACCATCACGATCACGACTACTATTATCCTCACTACTATAAAATTAACCATCACCACAACCACATCATCGCCATTGCCATCAGCACACCACCACCACCACCTGCAACAACAACAGCACATTTGACTTTCCTATGAGTATAAATGTGAATTTAGAGGTGTTATTAGGAGAGTGAAAAATAACAGGCAAGATGTAAGTATATATATGCTGGCAAAAAGAGGAACAGGAACATTTTAAAGGATATTTGGAAGCACATACAGTGATAGCAAAAGGCATAAGAAGTAGCCAATCTAGAATAATTTTTAGTCCAGTTTATTTTATGTTATTATTACAGAATTAATTGATTTAACAAACCTGGGGTTCGAGTAGCTAAAAGGAATCTACCAGGTATAAACCAAAAGTCATATGTATGTGCTGTCCACAAGACTGAGCCAATAGCTTCAGAGTAAAACTACAGGAAAAGTACAATTAAAACTTCCTTCTAATATGCTAAGCTATGATGTTTGGAATCTAGTTTAAACTAGTGGTTAAAAGAATAGGCTTTATCCAAAGAGTTCCAGGTTCGAGTTCCATATCTGCTACATATCTGACCTTGAGTAAGTTATTTTACATTCCAAAGCCTCAGTTTTCTCCATTTGAAAAATGGTGACAACTATTATTTAGAGTTTGTGCAAATATTTAATAAATATTCATATGTGGCATGTCAAATATTCTTCAATTTAAAAAATACATGTAATACTGCACTTAGCACAATGTTTGTATTAATCTAAATTAAGACCTCTGCTGTCACTCCCTAACAAGTTTTCTGCCTAATCTTAACTGTGTACTAAATGGCACCATTATTCACAAGTAAGACCTAACAACAAATCATCTCCTACCTCCCACCTCAGGAAAACTCATTAGCAAATTCCTTCTATTTCAGGTCCAGAATGTAGCTCAAATCCATCCACTTCCCTGACACCTTCATTGTCTAAACTCAGACTACTCTGATAGAACCTGTCTTCCATCTGCTAGTCCACGCAATCTATTCTCTCATACTAGCCAAGGTGAACTTTAAACATGTAAATCAGATGCTACTTAAAGTCTTCAATAGCTTGCTATTATGCTTAGAATCATTTTAAATAAATGATCTGAACCCTGTCCATCTTTTCTACTTTACCTCTTACCACTTTCCCCTCACACTAGAAACTTCAGTTACACCATCCTCCTTACTGTTTCATTAACACACTGAGTCTCTGACCTTTTTCAAAGAGGTCTCCTAGATTCACTTATCTAAGTAGTATCCTCCATACTCCACCCAATTCCTCTTGTTTTGCCTTATTTTTTCATGACTCTTATAATACAAAGTCATATTTCTTATATGATTTATTTATTTATCTATTTATTTGATCTCTTAACAGAATGTAAAACAGTTAAATTATTGATCATGGACTATTCCCTGTTCTATTATTTCAATGTTCTATTATTGATCATGAGCTATATTATGGATTATGTTTCTATTCTTGGTGCCAAGAGCAATGTAGAAATTTTGGAGGTATAAACATCTGACTTAAATAACATTTCATTATAGAGAAAACAACTATGTGGGAAAAAGATTTCTATAGAGAAGAAAGCCCTCAAATCCCCAAATGGAGGCAAGAAAAAAAAAACAAAACAGATGGGTAATAAATTCAGGGAGACATAGGTCTGAAGGTTCCATGAACAATTTTCTCACAAGGTGTTCTGAAAAAGCATAAGAAAGGTTAAGAGGAACTTTATCAATTTTGTTTAGTTCCAGAGTTTATAACTGATCTATTTTATTTAAAAGTTATACACAAAGATTCCAAAGCTAAATCATTATCAA
>NW_011888785.1:5931450-5964122 GCF_000151845.1 Pteropus vampyrus | reverse complement strand
TCACAGAATGTTAAGAGCTTCCTGATAAATGTGGTGCTATAAACAAAAATTCTGATGCTAAAAAAAATGTAGGGTTTATGTTTAATGACAAAATCAGAATTCCTCCAGCCAAAAGAGGCTCCTGTTTTCATACAAACCTACATTGTAACCCTGGAAAAAAAAGATGTTTGCTGACTTAAATACATCTCTTTTTCTACAGATAAAATTTTGTAAAAAAATGTTTCTTGATAAGGTTCAAATTTAATAGATATATAAAATCTTAATTCATAATAATTTTTATTTACTTTTACAGAAACACTAGTGCACTTAGTCAATGAAAGAATTTAAGTTAATAATGCCTCAGTAGTGTTTTCTTTGGGTAATTTATCTAGTAGATATACTTCGATGCTTCAGTAAACTGAGTGTGAACCAGATTAGAGGGGATGAAATATGTATGTTAGAATTGTATCCATGGTTTCAATAAGAGATAATATAATTCCAACAAACCCGATAAGTAATAGCTAACCCAAAACTTTGTAAAATATGCTAATTTTCATCATTTTGAAATATATCAGTATTAATCATTGATAATTTGAGGCATAAATAAAATAAATGTGGTTATCAGAGCCCTGCATACTTTTAATTAGTTTGTGGTTATGCTATGTCAACCGTCTTTCTCAATTATAGAGAAAAAATTACCTGACTACTACAGAGGAGCATTGAGCCAGCCGCCTTCCAGCACTTTTCAGTCCTGTGTATATTTGCCCCATCTCCATGGCTCCTTCTAAGCCAACGACCTCCAGCAGCTGATCACTCAGATCTGAACATAAAACCAAAAACAAATAAAAAAAACCAGAAGCATTGTAAGTTACAAAAAAAAAACCATATGTGTACAATTTAATAACATTAGATACTATAGAGATGAAAAATGAAAGCTACCTTCACAAAGAAAGCTTCTCTGTCTTGGATAGTGAAAGTAATGAAAAGATGGCCTACTTATGAAACTCTCAGTTTAACTAAACCTGGAGGTGCTGTGGGAAAAGATTTACTGTTAGCTTATTCTAAAACAAAATGGGAAGAATGGATTCTGAGCCAAATAATGCCAAAAAATATACCAGTAGTTTTAACATCAACAAACTTAATGTTATTCCACATGTATATATGGAACATTTATACATCCCACATCAGACTTTTGGCAGCAAATAGATATTTCAGCACTATAAATAAAGTATGAGGATATGCTGTCAAACATAATTTTGTTAAATTACTTGAACAAAAGACCTAAGAGATCATAGAATTAAAGTTTCTCATTTCAAAGATAAGACTGAGTCTCTAAAATACTGAGTGACTTGTCCAGAGTAACTTTGTGCAGAAGTTCAAAAAACAATATTAACTTCTTGAAATGTTTTTCTGATAAGCAATATGTTACCAAGATACTATTTGGAGTAGACTAGATAATTACCACGTGCAGTCATTGTTTGTTTGTTTGTTTGTTTTAACAGAATGAGGATAACAGTAATAGGCATTGCTTGTTAAGTGTTTACTAAGTACTTGTCACTGGACTAATCACTTCCTATATATCACCTCATTTGCTCCTAACACCTAAACACCATATTAAAACAAATATGATTATTCCTACTAATAGGTCAAGAAGCTGAAAAGTAGAGAAGTTAACTAATTTACTTATATCCACATATCTAGGAAGTAACAGAGACAAAATTTGAATCAAACCATTCTGATGCATAACCACTACGCTATATTTGATAAATCAGCCATATCAAAAAGAGAAACTTTAAACAATTATAGAAACATTTCTTACATAGGGAGGGAGGATGGACTATGTGAGCTTCAAAGTCCCTTTCCAACATGAAGATTTTTACTCAGCCAGAAAGCAAAGGTTGCTCTCACATTAGTAGAATCCCATAGAGCCTAGCCCTGACACAAAGCACATTCACTTACTTATCAAACTCAGAGTGCCCACATCTTTGATTTGGAGGCAAAATTCTAGGGGAAAATATATGGTCCTTTTCTATTTTGATATTCTAACTCATTTTCAAGTTTAAATTAGTAGTTTAATATTGTTTTAGTAGCATAAAAAGCTGGAGGTTTTGACATAGAGTGGGGAGGTATAATGATTAAACAGTGATCAGGTAAGAGTTGGTCATAGCTGAGGTTCTACTTGAAGATAAACAAGCAAATATGTTTTGTATGGACTCTATCTTGTACAGAAAATCTCCATCCACCACTAATAAATCCATTTTAGTATGGAGTTCAGAGATGTAGATACAACATTTTCAGGGTAGTTCAAGTGTATGGCAAATAGAACTTTGAAATCTCACAGTTTGTTAGGCTCATGATAACTGGCAAATTTAATATAAGCCCTTAGAAAGTCTTTTAATAGAAAGTGTGACCAAGCCACTGTATTTTTTAAGTGAGCTGATAAAAACTATTATTTTTTAAACTTTAAGCTATAGCTGTCACATGAGATTTCTCCAAGTAAGCACAACCTTCTAGTTACAAAATCAAATGTTAACAAGTCATAATAACTTAAAGCATTCACCTTGCTGTTCTAAACCCTATTTAGACTTATTTCTCATAAAACTTATTCTGTGTTTCTAGTTTAAATTTATGTTGCCAAGAACAGATGGACAAGGAATGGAAACATATTCTTTCAGCTGTAGCCGGCACTAAAATTTGCTTGGCTTTATAGCCTGGGTGTTAATATACTCATTTCTTAGATATACGTCAACCAGAAAACTACACTGTGGTAAGCACTAAAACCTCAGATGTGTGTCTAGTGATATTTATAAAACAACAACAATGACAACAAGATTGAAGTTCATATTTAGTATTATATATTTTGCACTGCCTGAGTCTTAAATAGATGAAATTTTATGCTAATTTCTGTACTGATCTGGTTGATAGGAACTATTCTACAAAAAAAAAAAAAAATATGAAACACTTTCTCACAACAGAGTTAATTTGTGAGGCCTAACTTTTCCATGAATCACACGGATTGTCTACACCCATACCATATTGCTACTGTCTACCACCCTCCTAATATTTTTTCTTTTCATTTGTCTTTGTTTTTTCCCAGCAAAAAAAGAAAAAAAGAAAAGAAAAAGCCCTGGATTTCAATTCTACCATTAATAATCAGTAATAAAGATATTTCTTATGGATTTAGAATACCTAGGCTTTCAAATTTTTATGTTCTTGCTAACACAAAGAACTGTATAGAAAGAGTGGAATATTTACTAACTCTGGTAAAGGTTAAATAAATACCATACCAACTTCTAATTAGGTGTTCAAAAAAAAAAAAAAAAGAAAAGAAAAGAAAATCTGAATTTGGGCTGCATCTTTTTGCTTCCATAACACTTCCACATTTTTTTTACACAACAGTTTGTAATGCCTCTTGCATATTGTCTTTGAGATCAAGGTCCTGATTGATTTCAGACAAAGATAGTTTCTATCTAGGTAACTTTGAACTCTGGTTCTATATGTGGTATCACCTAAAAATATCAAAGACTTTCTCACCTCACATTCTAGCTAAAATTTATTTTAAGTGCAGACCCCCTTAGGATGTCAAAACCAATCAGACAAATGTACTTAATCGGTTTGCTACCTGGCTATTGATATTATCATTAAGAGTAGCAAACTACGCCCATAGACCAAATCTTTCCCACTCTTTAGTATGGCTTGTGAGTTAAAACTGTTTTTCACATGTTTACAAAGTGGAAAACAAAATAAAAATAATATATTGTGACATCTCAAGATTATATAAAATTCAAATTCCAATGTTCATAAATAAGGTTTTATTCGAAGATAGCCACCCTCATTCATTTAGGTTTTGTCTGTGTCTGCTTTTCACATTGCTATTGTAGTTGTGACAGAGACCATATGCCCTACAAGGCCTAAAACATTAACTATCTGGACTTTTAGAGAAAAGCTGCCAACCTCCGCTTAAGAAACACATTAACTCTTTCAGGCCACTGAGGTTTTTCACTTTAGTACTGCCACAATAACTGTTAAATAGCATCACAGTGGCCTAAAAGATACAATGTCCCTGCACTCATTCGTCAGTCTGTGTCCTTCTGTGTAGAACAGCTGTTCTCAAAAAGGTAGTCTCATCACTATCCTGCACTCTGAGGTTTCTCAGAATCAATTTGTTATTAATTATAAAATACTCATGTTTCAAAATAGCTTTATTAACAAAGGAAACTATAGCAGCTTATCGTTCAACATTGTGCTGAGTCATTACATCCTGGTTGCCTTTCTTGAGTGTGAGGAAAAGTAATGTCATAGATAGGATGACAGAAGTTGCGTCCAGACCTGGAGATCCAGGTAAGAGTTAGACCTGTGAGGCACCTGCCAAATATTGAGAAATCCTGACATCCTGATATTTGGAAGTGTTTGTCTATCCCAAGGAGGAGATTACTTTTGCTTAGGGGGAAAAGAATACATTTCTGAAAGAGTTAAATTGTCTTTCCAAATGGCTCCATGGGGGTGAGAGAAGCAAGAGAATCTGCCAAATTTGGTATTTTCATATTTAAAATTAAAAGTCTAGAAGAGGTGCTTCAGAAGGAAGAAACATAATGAAATAACCCAAATTGGGTCATATTAGAGAAAAATTCTTAACACAGGGTCATTGACTCTGAATGCTGAAAAATACAACTTTATTTTCACTAACATGTAATTGAAGTTAAACACTTCTTTCAAATATAAATTTAGGAGAGAAACCATAGTTGTAGTAGAAATGCCTGGGACTGACTTTGCCACTGACACATATCACAGATATTTCCTTATCACATTATAGTTGTTGCAATGTTTAAAAACGCTATTTATACTAATTATTTTTAAATCTTAATACTTATTGATCCTCTGTTAGATCTTTAAAGTTAATTTATTAATAAAGAAGCACACATTATTAAATCAAAATTTTAACAATATTTCAATATCATTGGTTTCCATTGTTAGCCTGTATATATTTTTTATGAATTTTAAAACATGGCTCTGAGCACCTGTAAATTTTGCCAAACTTGGAAAAAGGACTATAACACAAAAATGGTAAGAAACTGTACTTTAAAGTTTACTTTGCCTTTGACTTTGTAAATCTTTTCCTGAATGGCGTTAGTGCTGCATTACTTTGTTGCACAGGTACTCAGGGGGTGCAAATATAAAATCTGAAAGTCAGGGGTAAAGTACAGATTCAAGAGTACAGGAGCAGCACTGCTAATAAGTGGGTAATATTTATTCATAGCTTAGTCTCATCATTTTTGACAGTTATGCCTTGATAATATGTCTCATTATGTAATTGTTTCAGACTGCCATATGTGAGGGAACAGAAGAAGATGCATTACAAACACAGACTGAATGTGGGTTGCAGCATTTCAGCATTTCATAGAATACAGTGTGTATTGAAGTGAGAGAAAGGGGGGCAGGGCATTTTCCTTTTGCCTGATGTCCAGCAACATGCTGCAACACTGTGGGAGGCCATGTCCTGGGGTACCTTCATTGACTCAGCAGGGACATTCTGTAATCAAATCACTATAAATTGCTAATTATATCACCATCTAGTAAGTTCTTATTTGGCCAGGGTGAGAATAAGCTAGCTATGGAGATGTACCTTCTGAGTGTGGGTAGATCATATGTCTACCAGTGATGCTTCATTTATCTAGCAACTCTTGGAAACATGCCTGAGGATCCAGAATAAACTCTTAAAAAACCAAGGTATATATGAAGTTCATCCACCAAAGTGAATGTTTTGAGATTTCTTCCTTAGCATGTCTGCTTATTGTCCATTGATTCTTAATTTAGATGATTTTTCACAAGTATAAATAGCTATTTTATTGGACCGCCATAAATTAGAAAATGCAAATTAGGAAAGGAGCGAGTGGAGAGAACTAAAGCAAAAATTTGTTAATATGGACTCTGTGTTTCACAGTATAAGTTCGTAAACATTAAAGCAGACTTTTAGCACCTTAGGGAACATATTATGTGATTATAGGTCTATCAAGAAAAAAATATATACGGTATGCCTTCTGTAGACAGCCCTCTGTTCAGGGACTTACAGGTATTTTTCCATTTAAGATTCATAACAATCATTCGAGGCTCATATTATTCTCCTCATGTTATTGATGAGAAAACTATATTACTTGTCCAAGTTTTCATATATAGTTTAAAAATCTGGTTTTCCAACTAGGTATGCTTGACTTCAAATTCCAACTGTATATACAGACAACAGTAAGAACTAACCAATTAAATGTTACCAGTGATGGAAGAGAGAGAGAAAAAAAAAAACACTACAAAGTAATATATATAACACCCTGATATGATAACACCAATAATCCTACCACTAAATAGTTTCAGATGTTGCCGCCAAATTAAAATACAGTGTAAAAATGACTACTGAGGTCATTATGAATTATACTCTGAAGAATTTCTATAAGAAAGCTAAGAAATGCAAAATACTTTGTAAAAAGATTTCCATCCAAAATGGTTAAAATGTAAAGACTAAAAAGATTGGTATGTAAATGAATTAACTAGATTTATTTGGAAAATCTAGCAGTGTGAAATATCTCATTTCCTGTTGAAATAAAAAAAAATATGAGGGGTTAAGGTACATGTAAAGAAACTATACACACACACACACACACACACACACACACACACATATATATACATATATATATACATATATATATAATGGAATCACATGTCTGCCTTTAAACATGACTTTTAAAGAATGAATTTGATCATCTCTTTTAAAGCCATATGGTTTCTGAAAACAACCAGCTAGAGCTGACTGTAACTGTACTTTCATTCTAAAATTCTGAACTTTCCCAAATGAATCCAAAAAAAAGTAAAGACCATAAATCACAGTGTGGCATATTGTCAGCACCCTTCCTTATTGTGACCAAAGTGGTTCGGGGTCTTCAACTCACTTTGTCATGGTGTACTTGAAAAGCAATCTTTATCTCGGGACACACAACCCGAGAAATAATAAGCATTTCTTTCACAAGGCCCATAGAGAACCAGCTTAAAGAATTCCCACAGCAATCTATTGCTGCAACTGACAATGTATATTAGAGTAAATGTAAGCAGAGAGTTTATGAGCACAAGCTAGCAGTGAATCTCAACACTGCTGCTTCTGGATTCTTAAATCGGTTTGTTCTCATTAAGTTTTGTGGAGAGACTAAAGGCTGTGGCTCTTTTTCTGTGTGAATGAGCCATTAGTGTGTGTAGAGATGTTTTCACAGCACCATGCCTCTCCTGCTCTCCTCCATAAAGCAAGCTACTTCACTTGTCTCCTCATATTAGCTCCATCACTAAACAAAGCAAGTGCTCATGAATGATGTCTGATGTCAGCAAATTCTGAATAACCTCTAGAGGGACATCCTGTACCCTAACACTGATGCCTGCTAAGGGAGTGAAGTCTCCAGGGAGATCACCCACCCTTATTCTAAGAATTAAGCAGTTCCAAACATTTAAAAAAAAAAAAAACCCTCAAATTAAAATCCAGTTTATAAAAGGCAGTGCCGTATTACTTTACATATGACTATATAGTCTTTATATTAAATTTCCAGAGGCACTGTGAAAATCAGTTATTTTTTGAAATATAATATAGAATATAATGGCATGTTTTACTGTTCCCTTATTTTAGTTTCAATGAAATATGAAAAAAATGCCATGAAAAACAATAAAATTTTTAAAAAACCATGGTAATGGATTTAAACTCATATAAACTTAAAGCTAAAAATTAAATGAAGGACAACATAATGATAAGGAATAGTGATTTACACTAAAAATCTCCCTGTACGATATTTCTGGTTTTTATATCCAGCTTATCCTGGTAACATATAAATGTACTTCTAGTAAAAGATTGAGAGATTCTTTTATTTTAGGGTTATTGTGCTTTCTCAGGCCATTTGCATAAAAGCATTGCTAGTCAGAAGTAAATCTTATTCTCTTGGCAATATATCTTCAGAAAAAAAGGTTAGTTAAATGACTAAATAGAATTAAATCCCACTAATCTTCCTTTAGAACTGTTTGGTTCTAAAATATAGGATTATATCCTTAAATCTGGGATCTGTCCTGACTGAGAACCCTTGAAAACCTGCTGAGTTCAAGGCTCTGTGCAACAGGAATGCCACTGTTTCTGGTTAGAACAGTATGTCTGTTTAAGGAGTTTTGCTATAAAGCAGGACAGAAGACCCAGTGGAGAACAGGACATGAGAACAGAATTAAGACAAAAACTGTTATCGTCTCAAATGCTAACAACACAATATCATCATTGCCTCACTGTTTAAAGAGTGGTTCTTGAATCATTAATGCTTCAGAACAAATTATTCGAGTCAAAGAAGAGTCTGCTTAATCTGGTTTTCATTTTTTTCAGCTTGTAGTACATTGTAGACAGATGAACCATCATACCTAATAGTCTACCAGTTAACAAGTTAGTACAGCTTAGTACACATCTGAATTCTATTTTGTATATATCCTTCCTTTTTTCTTTTTTCTTCAGTAAGATAATTTTATGATTTTATGGCTACAGAAAAAGAATTATATTACATTTTGGATTACTAAATTGAATCAATGTTGACATAAGTAGTTTTATTTAGATGGGATTTTAAATTAATTCCATTTGTAAATACTTATAAGAAATACAATATTCTTTGTCATGTCAATTACAAAGTTAGCAGAGAAATCCATTCAACACATGAAATCACTTAGAAGAGAGAATTCACAACCTATGACAGTATAAGAGATTGTCAGTATCTATTCACCTCACGATGCTTATTAATCATGTAGTGACAAGTTTCCAAAGAGCTTGAATTTTTTTTAAAAATTCAAGAATAAGCCCTTGTATATAGACATGTTGAGAAATTCAGATAAGTACAAAAGATCTCTGTAAAAGTTTTCCTTTACATTTTAAAAAGCCTGTCATTTTATCTTTATAAAAGAACTGCACCAATATTATCCTGCTTTTAGAAAATACAGAAACATTCATGACTAATAGTAACATGAAAAATAGAAATAGAACATTCAAAATACCTTCGTCCCTAACAACCCTTGAGAATACAAGAGAAGTTCAAATGCAAACTTTCAGATTTCCAACACTGAGAAACTAAATCTTCCTTTTCAAAAAGTTGCTTTGAGAGTGGGGGAAGGCAAAACCTCTTTTATAGTACAAACTTTGCTAATACAACTCATTCATTTCCTACCTCAACTTATAAGAGATAAACTGTTTTAAAAAGTAGTTTAAAATACTTTTGCATTGATACACTTGGTACAAAGAAAAATTATTCTATTTAGTCGTATTCTTTTAAAACTTATTTGTTTAAAAGGGCTTCACTGTATTGGTCTTGCAGCCCTTCATACAACAGAACAAAAGCGGTTCTATGAAAGAAGTCTAAACTTGGACAAACCGTAAAAAAAAAAAGCAAAGTTCCTCTCTGTTTTTATCAAATTTGATTGCTGCAGCTGTTCCCAGTTTCTGTATTTTAAAAATAGCCGTATTCAGTGCCTTGTTGGCTAAAGGCCAGAGTGCCATTAGAACATGCTGTACAGAAAACCTCTATTCAGTTACAGATACAGAAATATATTTAAGATCAGTGGGGGTCATCTGCAGCAAACACTTGTAAAGGAAAATAGAATTTTAATGTGTTTGGACTGATCACCACTTTTACCAGATAGTTTAAAGCTCCTGGCAGAGCCTTACTATTATCTTTTTTTCCTCTTAGGTAAAAATACAAAATGAATATCAGTTTCATTGGAAAAATATTATTAGAAAGGTTTGTTTCTCCAACAGCAGTTGTATAACCGATATAACACATTTCAAAGAATACTTACAGTGGTTTCTGCTTGACAAGTTCACAGGTGTACATCCATCCAGAGAAAAAGGGGTATTATTGAGGCTACAAATGAAATCACAAATTCTCTCTGATATAGGCCACTTATCTAAGGTCATCAGGTGTGGCAGACTCATGTGCCCAAGGAAAATGAGTTGAGGGACTCATTTTGGTTCCTATACATCCTTTGAAATGTGCATCTCAGCTATACATAATTGCCATTTGAGAAACACGCTGATAAATTCACACTTCTGGGCTTAAAGTATGCGGGGATAGGTGAAAGAATATAATTACTCGGTAGAGTCTCAGAGTTGTACTCTCTGTCTATTCAGTTCTTTTCTTTTTCCTCATCAAAGGATTGAAACAAGTGTTTGGGACTAAAGATATTCATAAAAGAATGTTAATTTGAGTTGCAGGTAAGAAAAAAATGTATTCTGCAGGGATTATTAATTAAAAGGAAAAAAAATTGAAGCTAGAGAATGAGAGTAGTAAGGAAGAATCAGAAAGCAGGGTTCTAGGGAGAACTTAGGTGAGAAGAGAAGTTTTCTTTGCAGAAATGAATACTGTTGTCAAGAAGTGAAGCATCAGAGATATTATCTTTTTTGAAAGCTACCATGTTAGCTTTCCACAATTTGGGGGAGGCTGGCAGAAGACAGGAAACTATGGAGTCAGAGACCTAGGATTTTATTACCCACAGCATTTATGTGAGTCCAACAAACTCAATCTCCATAACTAAGAGCATTTGCACCATGGAATCAAAGGGAAATAAAGCAACTAGGTCAGTACTCTGTAGGCTTCTTGGGGCAGCACTGGGCTCACTGTGAACCAAGGGACAGAAATAAGACCCAGAATGGTCTTATTTCCACAAGAAATGGGGTTAGAAAGACGATGCCCAGGTGTTCTCGGTACAGGGCAGAGTAGAACCAAAAGTTTAGCGAGACTGAATTGGCAAAAAGAACAAAACTACATTACAACAGGGCTGGTGGCAGCCCACTATAACGAAGGTCTTTATTAGGCCATTAAATTAATATAATTAGTTTGCTATGTTGTTACTTAAAGACTATGGAAATAAAAGTAGTTGTGATGACCAAGTGTACAACTTCTTAGATTTCTGGATAGCAATATTGCAAAATGAGACATTTATTACTTACCGCATGCTTATTATAATCTCAGAAATAAAAAAAGTGTCAAAACAAAAAAAAAAAAGAAAAATATTAAAATCTTATCATTGGTTATTAGGCTAGGTGCTGAATATAGAGTGGTGAACGAGCCATAAACAGACACTTAATACAATCCTTGAGGGAAAAGAGAAGTTCACATGTCACTGTAGGTTCAGAACAGGGCATAAATCTGGAGCTCCTGGAGGACAGCTTGGCATTGAGGAGCCATTCCCGTTACTAAATTGTTTGAGAACCTGGATTTAGCCATTCCTGAACACAGTCACACATTTTCAGATACATAAGCAAATATATCCATTTTGTGTCTTTTAAAATCATTTAAGATTTAAACATGGAAAATAAAAATGGTCTAGTTTTGTTTAGCCAGTTGAATTGGGTTTCTTTTACTTGAACCTAAATGAGATCTAAGTGACAAAACTTCCGGTTCTTAATACTGCCAGATTCATTGTCCTCATTATACTTTGATGGTGTCATTCTCCTTCGCTGACACCTTTAATTGATTTGTAGTCCTTAATGAACAAGAACTTTGGCATTAAGCTATCCATATTTGAATTTTATTTCCTATATTCTTCTACGTAAATTTTTACACCTAGTCTAAACTATTTTGTGTTCCCTAATTAGGCCTGATTGCCACTACTCTGCCCCCCAATATTAAGGAAACTTTTCCTTCTTTTCCCACTTAAATTGTTAGTCCTTTAAGGCTTAATGTAATAATATCTCTTCTGTAATGCTTTCTCTTATGTCACCAACCCATCATTAACTTTTATAAAAATGCAGTATCTTTATAACCCCTTTGGCACTCAACTTACCCTGTGAGGTGATGATCACAGAATCAAAGATTTACATAGGGTGGCTCCCAGAGTGCAAAACCCAGCAGTAAAAAATGACACATATCACTTTGCACTTGGTCATCTAATTGACTAATGGACCATGAGAGATCTCTTTACTGTAAGTATGATCCTTACCAATATTTTAGTCTGACTCTAATTTTTCCCCTATACTACTGGAAAAAGCAGTCCCAATTTTGACATATCTATTATGAATTTCTGCTTTAAATTTGATCTCTATTTATTTTGCTATATCACACATAGTTTCATAACACTACTTAACATTTGTTTGTTCATTTATATATTTATTCATATAACAAAGTCACATTGAGCACCAAATAAATACTCAGTAGATCAATTCACTGGCCACTGTTTCCTTGGATACCAAAATTTGTGGATGCTCAAGTCCCTTATATAAAATGGCAAAATATTTGCATATAACCTACACACATGCTCCTTGAAATCATCTCTACATTACATATGACACCTAATGCAATTACTGTATTTCTTGGGGATCAACATTCTGGAATTTTATTTTTTGAATATTTTTGACCCGTGGTTGGTCAAATCCATAGATATAAAACCCTTGGATACGGAGGTCCAATGGTATATGCCAGGTGTGGAAGGTGACTAAGATGGATCTGAATGAGGTTACAGTACCTAACCTCAAAGAGGTTAGTATCCTTAAGAAAAATGACATGTAAAAAATATATATAATGTAGTTTAATTAATGCTACAATAGACACATATGCAAAGCGTACATTGCCAAAAATGGAGAATATTTAACTCTATGAATGATGTTTAGGAGTGGGGAAAGTGGGGAAAGTTTAAAGAATGTCTCTCCGTCACTGATGATACTACAGGTAAATATCAGTTTTGCGATGATGGGTTGAGTAAAGCTGTTCCAGGATGAGAAAAGTGTATGGAAATACAATAATGTTTAAAATCACATAGTACATTCAGTGAATTATTAAAATCTCAAGTTTCCTGTATTATAAGTAACAAGGACAAGAGTTGTGAGAAATGAGGTAATAAGACTGAGTCATGAAGGGCCTTAAAAACCTTGTTTGGGAGTTTGGATTTTCTCTGTAGTTGACTGGGGGCCAGTTAGGATTCTTAAGCTAAGTAGAGAAGTGATTAGATTGCATTTTAAAAAGAACATTTAGGGAGTCATGAGGAAGATGGATTGGAAGGAAATGACTTAAGAAGAAAGGTGATCAATTAGAGAAGCACAAAAATAATCCTGGTGAGAAATGGCAAGGAGTTAAAGTTATGCTGTGACGGCATACATGAAAGAAAGTGTTGTTTAGGGGGCAGAACTGACAGTATCATGACTTGGGCGGTGGGGAGTGCTGGAAGGCACAATGATACCCAGGGTCAAGCTGTGAGAAGAGCGGATGGCAATGCCACTAACCAAGATAAAGAAAAATGCAGTGGAAAGCAATGGGAAAGCAGAGAACATGGGGAGTCTGGTTTAGGATATGCTAGTACAGGCTTTGTGGGATGTTCTCATAGAGCTCACTGAAACTCCATATAGAAGACAGCTTAGAGAAAGCTTATCTGTAGTTATGCACACTATTTTCAAGTTAATGTAAAATCTTTAAGAGTGAAAAGTATATATTGCGTTGCTTTGGAGTTTGTTTTGCTTTTAGATCCCCAAATGCACAATCTGGCATAGAACAGACAATCAATAAACATATGTTGAATTAGTAATACTGAACTGTATTAAGTACACTTGAAGCTTTCCTGATAATTTTATATAAGTGTCTCCAAAAGACTCACCTTTGAATTTGTTTAACAATGAATACTAGTTGGGAAAAAAAAGGCTCATGATTTCAGAGAAAATTTCTTGAAGGGATGAATGTATTCCTTTTGATTAAAGGTAAAAATTGATGGATTATCTTTTGTGTTGTAATTATTTCTTATATTTATCTGGCTCTATATAGTTTTCATGATTTAATATACTCATAGTACTTAAGAACTATGCTTAAGCCATTGTTAGATGGATATTTTAAACTTGAAACTAAAAGCATTCTTTACTGACAAAATTTTACAGATGAGGAAAAGGAATTAGAGAAGATAAGTTATGTGCCCACAGTTATACAGCAAATGTGTAGAGGTATGCTTATCATATCACGATTCTTCCTTGCATCTCGAGGTATTGATGGAAAGATTCTTTAGATAACTATTATTAATTAATGATATCTTTATCAAGGTAATTTTCAAAGGACAAAGCTGTTTTATGTAGTCATTCTAGTTGTTGGAAACTACTTTGTCATTAATTCTTCTCAATCTTATCATTATTCAAGAATATTGATAACCTCATTATTTTTACTGACTGTTCTAAACATTGAAATCAATTTTCTACATTTGTTGATATCTTTTAAATAGCATAAGTTAGAAGTAAGTGTAACAATATAATGAAGTATTATATACCTGCCTACTAAATGTTTTATTTTCAAATATTTCTAAAACTGACGTTAATCTGATAGCATTTTAAATCAGAAATAGCCAAGTACTTATTTGTCATTATATGATGCTAATCATATCATCACATTGTTAGTTGTTAGAAATATCTTATAAATTTTTGAATTCTATTAAATGATTTATTTTTTCTAGATAAGTCACCATGCAAGAGGCACTTACTTATTACACATGTTTTTCAGCATATGTTGCAAGTTTATTTTAATGCTGAAGAGGCACATTACGATCAAAGCAGAATTCTGCCCAATTTAAACTGTTCCAAGCTATTTTCATACATTCACTCATGTAATACTGTAAGATTTACATTAAAATGAACGCTCCTCTACAATTAAGTCATTCAGTCAACATTAAAAAAAGGTGCAAATGTGTGCAACATGAAAAAAAAATCAACAGATGTGAGAATAATTTCTGCTTGGGGGCCAGTATCAAAAAGAACAGTAGCCAAATTAAAAAAAATCAACTTTTATTCTTTCCACATTCAAGAGTTTTTCTGCATTCATGTTAAAGGACACACACAAAACAATCACGAGATTTTCTCTTATGAGGATAATTATATTAGCCAATAATAAATTGGAGTAAGGAGAAAATAATAAACTATAAAATCAACAATAGCAATTAGAGATGTATATATATTTTGATTTTGTCTCATTTTTATACTTCTCTATTCTAATAATAAATACATTCCAAGGGCAGTGAATTTTCACCCATGTTCAGAGAAGGCTCATATGTACAAACCAGAATATTTAGCATTAAAGCATTTAAATACAATTTAGCTACCTAGGTACAATAACAAAAAGAAAAGCTTCTGAGCCTAGAGGTCACTAAATGTGCAGGCCAGTGCATGCAGCTATCCGGGTTGTATATCATGCTTCTCTATGGTCAACATTTACATCTTAGTGAGGTGAATGGCATTGCCTCAAATTTTACAGAGCACATCCTGCACAATCATATACACTGGGGCCCTGGAAAATATCATTAGGCTGTGGAAAACGTGAAGAGGTTTACTTAGATGGGATAAATGAGATCAACGTGCTTTATAAAGCATCATCTCTGTTTCCATGAGGCATATTGTGGTGACTATGGAAAGAATGTCCATTATTTATATACTTCAGTAGGTGTGGGCCAAAGAAAAACGTAGTGTGCCAATTGACAATCTGAAATATTTAGATGATCTGAAGCTTCTGGTCAAATAACACCCATAAAAAGGACTTAAGTGTCATTCCTATTCTCTCCTCTCCCAGGGAACTACAGGACATTTATTTCCCCTGTCATTTTAAAGGAGCTTCCCAGCAACATATATTTGAGAAAATATAAAACTGGAAATGGCACTCACTAACAAGCATATTCCTAAATAGAAAGAAAATGAGTTGATGTAATTGTACTTAAAATATCATCCATTAATGTGTTTTCAACTAATTAACATTTATAAGTCATTGATATACATTATATTAAATCACATGCTTTAAAAATGAAGATAGTACTTTTGTCTACAAAATTCAACATGCTCTGCTATAGTAGATGAAATTATAACACATGGAAACTGGCATACTGAGGTCTAATATGTGCATCCATGTTCAACTCTGACATGACCCAAAGCTTCAGCTGTTCTGATATATTGCAGCTCTCCTATACATTTCTACAAGTAGTCTTGGTAAACTGAACTTTCTGTGTATATATGTGTTCTTCTAGATAAATATGAGTAAGGATATGATTAGCTTGAGATGTCTGGTTAAGTCACTGACCATACTGTATTACATGAGATTGCCTCTCCACATACATTTTAAATTGGGAAATATAAAACTGCTAAGAAAACACACAGTTTATGATTTGGTGAGGAGTTAATAAGACCTAAGTTGTCTCATAACCTTCTTTGACTCTTTGCTCTTGAGAACTAAAAGGTTCAATTTCTTAGTCAACTTGTTAAAAAGAAATTTAGAGTGTTTTGGAACATTATGAAAAAGCCAAGACTGCTGTTATAATAACAGGAGAGCAATTATTTTCCATACAAAAGATATCAGAAGCAGGGTCATGGGGATGGGAAGGAAATGTAGGTTCAGGTGAGTCAATTCAAGGAGAAAAATAATGTGTTACTATGAATGGTTTCTGTTCTTTATCTCTAGTAGATACTGTCATGTAATTCTTTGAAATAAGGAAATGCGCTTTTACTTGGAGAAATTTTAAGCATTTGAATAAGGTGCGTGCGTGTGTGTGTGCGTGTGAGTGTGTGCATGCACACAAGCGCCCACAACATTTGGTGTTCAACAAAAATATAATTTTTATTTCCTGTTAACATATTTAATTTGCCTCCTTGTTCTCATTACTTTATCCTATCAGCAAATTAGATCTTATATATTTTAAAGGCTAATTTCCTCTCTAAAGATGGTACAATAGCCAGGAAAATTTGAAAACAGCTTCTCACTTGTACAGTGCAATTGCCACTGTTATTCATATTATATAAGCTTGCATTCCGATGCCATGCACATGTGGGACTGAGGAAACTTGCTGAGACTTGTCCTGGGCTGCCTCTCAGCTCTTCAATCAGAGATAGAAGATGCTTTCACAGCGCTTCCATTTGTGAATCTTACCACCTCCTCAGGCATCTTCCAGGGAGACGTATGGTTCTTGGGACCCACTCACAGTAGCTCTTTCCCTGCCTGGCCCAGCAGAAACTCTTCTTTTTCTGTCCTTATCCCTAAAATCTTCTCTTTCTTCGGAACATCTTATATAATCTCTTCAGAGAGCAAAAGTCACAAATTGTTGGCCAGAATGCTGAATCTAGTCTACAGAATTGTTTGACTCATACCATACTGTGTTATAAAATGTTTAATTGTTGCTGACTTTGTTTAATCTGTCAGTTTTTAAAACCACTTTATTGAGGGATAACCGACATACAAAAAGCTGTACATATTTAATGTATAGAATTTGATGAATTTGAAGGTAAGTATATAACTGTGGAACCATCACCATAACCAATGTGATAAAAGTATCCATCATCTCCAAGTTTCTTCCCCTCTTTGTGATAAGACACTTAGCATAAGATTTACTCTCTTAGCAAAGTTTTAAGTATACTGTACAGTGTCGTTAACTATAGGCTCTGTGCTGTTCACTAGGTCTCTAGTATTTATTTCTAGCATAACTGAAACTTTGCACCCTTTGACTAACACCTCCCTGTTTCACTCTCTCCCATCAATTGTAACCGCTATTTTATTCTTTGTTTCTATGAGTCTGACTATTTTAGATTCCTCATATACATGGGGTCATACAGTATTGGTTCTTCAGTGTCTGGCTAATTTCACTTAGCATAAATGCCCTCCAAGTTCATCATGTTGTCACAAACGAAAGGATTTCCTTCTTTTTAAAGGCCGAACAATATTCCATTGTACGTATATACAACACAGTCTTTACCCACTTATCCATAATTAGATATTTAGGTTGCTTCTATGTCTTGGCTATTGTAAATAATGCTGCAATAAACATGGGGATACAGATATCTCTTTAAGGTCCTGATTTCAATTCCATTGGACATATACCCAGAAGTGGGATTTCTGGATCATATGGTAATTTTATTTTTAAGTTTTTGAGGAACCTCTGTACTGTTTCCATAGTGGCTGTACCAATTTGCAGTCCTGCAAATAGTGTATGAGGGCTCGTTTTTCTCCATATCCTTGCCAACAATTATTATTATTTTTTTAATATAATAGTCATTCTAATAGGTGCGAGATGATATCTCTTTGGGGTTTTAACTTGTATTTCCTTAATGATTGGAGATGTTGAGCATCTTTTTTTTGTTGTTGTTATGGCTACAGCACCCGGTCTTCCTAGGTGGTCTCCCATCCAAGTAGTAATCTGGCCCGACTCTGCCTAGATTCCAAGATCATACGGGATCAGGTGTGTTTAGGGTGGTATGGCCATAGACCGAGCATCTTTTCATATATCTATAGGTCATTGCATGTCTTCTTTAGAGAAATGTCTATTTTATTCCTTTGCCCATTTTTTAATCAGGTTATTTGTTTTGTTTGTTTTTGCTAATGATTTATAGGAGTTCTTTATATATTTTATATATTAACTCTTTATCAGATATATAGTTTACAAATATTTTTCCCATTCCAGTTAACACTTTAAAAAATAAGTAGAACCCACAGAAACATGTAATTCTGAGACCGTTGAAAGATTGGAGGACCTGTTAACATTGAGCCAACTTACTTTTTTGCAACTCTCCTCATCTTTAGGAGAAGGCATGCCTTTTCCAATTCAACCAACTCCCTGCCTAAAGTGCTTCACTTCCAGTCCTACCAGGCATTTATGATTTTGTCTTCTTAGCTTAGAATACTAACTGAAAAAAATCCGAGGACCAGAATGTGGAAGAGCCTTACTACATCCATAAAACTTGGAATGGCAGAATACAGGCAGACAAGCCAAACAATATAACGTATGTATTCATATTATATTAGGGAAATGCAAACAGATGGACATATAGTTAAATGTGAACAAGAAAAACTACAGGCTTTGAATAAGATCATTTCCGATTTATAACACTAACCAGGTGATAATTTAATAATGCACATGTTCAAAAGAAAAATCCGTGTGATAACTACAAGCTGTCAATTTCTTAAGAAGTCAGCATTACTGAGATGGATTAGAAAGACATGTGTCCTCACAGAGATTCCAGTCTAATAAAGAGAGGAGATGGTGTGTGGAATCCTCATAAGCAAATGATTCATTAAAGCAACAATTACAAAAAGTAATAAGGGTTATAAGTTCAAGGTACTTGGTCATTTGTAGGAAGGTAAGTTAACAAATTTACAGGAAAATTTCTCATAAGAAGTTGCATGTCAGCAACAACCTGAGGGATATGAGTCCCAGCCAGGTGAAGAGGTAGCCAATGCTGGTTTCAGGAAGAGGAATGGTATGTGCAAAGGCACAATGAAAGGTGAGATAAATCCTGATGCTTAAAATGACTTAGAAATTGTTCAATATGGCTGCAGCATGGAATTTCAAGGGATATAAGGAAAAAGCAAATTAGGCTCAAAAAAGTAACCAAGTGAATGGAGACATGATTTTATAAACTATGTTAAAGAGTTTGGACTTATGTAAAGGGTTGTTGGCCCCCCACTGAAATATTTTATTGTGGACAAAATATTCTTTTTTTTTGGTGTGTTGAGAAATCACATGACTCCTATGAAATTTAGTTTCTCTATCTTTAAAGTGGAATAATGTCATATATCCTGCTTGCCTCTTGGATTAGTATGAAGATCAAATAATATAAGATATGCTAAAGTTAAGCAAACTCTAAAATAGAAGTAGATCTTGTATTGGAAAATTCATTTAATGCTTCAGCTATTTTTGTAAGTAAGTGAGCAGGATCTCTGATAGGTAACTAAATTTTATTATGTAAGACAATAGTAGTAAAGTATAATATATATCAGTTACTACCAAATATTCAATTAAGAGAAAGATATGATACAGAAAACAAGTATTAGGGTAGAAAAATGTGATGGATGTGACAGTTGTTAAAAATAACTTTTAGTTAACCTTTTCTCTCATTATATTGTTTCTCCTATTGGGTGTTAAAGATATTTGTCATGTTTTCTTTTCAAGCAACCATCCTATGTTTCAGGAATATAAATTCTGTCTTCAGCAGAAGGCAGAAGCTCACTCCCCCTGCCTCTTTCAGGGTCAGCATATGAACCATCAGCGTGTGATCTATCAGTGTGTAATCCATCAGAGTGTGATCCACCAGTATGTGACTAGGCTTCGACACTTACGTGCTCCAATGTGAGACTTTAGTTTGGAAAGAAATGGCTGAAGACAGAGGTGCCAGGCAGAAATGATTCTTGCCAGGATGGTGTGTTAACACTCTGTTCTTAAAGAAGCAGTGTCAGAGGTCCTAGGGGTAACATCCTGTGTCCAGCACCTCTATGGTAAGGTGTTGTTCTCATGAACAGCAGTGGCAGTAAAGTTCCCTGTGGAAAGTCAGGTGATACACTTTATATGTGGTTCCTGCATGCATGGCTTTTAAGCCCGATTCCCTGTCCTTTGGAGAGGCTCAGAGCTACTGATATCATTAAATTACTTTTTCTTACACAAGTAAGAGTGGATTTCATTGTTTGCAACTAACATGGCTGATATGTGTGTCGAAATAAAACTATGATTTTTATCCTGAGGTAAAATAATATAAGATATGCTAAAGTTAAGCAAACTCTAAAATACAAGTAGATCTTGTATTGGAAAATACAATTTTTAGCTACCTTTTTAGTTTTATTCCTTTATTGTACTTGGTAAGTAGGACGTGAAAACAGTGAAGGTGAGAGTGTAAATGTGGAACAAAAGAGGAGAAAGATATGGATTTCCATACCATATCCTCAAAGTAAAGTAAAAGAAAACTTTTTAAATTAACAACCTCGAAACTTAAATATGAATTATTAACACAATTTCTTGTGTGATCCTTGAATACTTCTACAGAAATTTGTTTGTAAAGCTTTATTCTATGATCTCAGTAAAGTTTTACAGTGATTAAAAATGTACATTTTATAATAGGAAGTCTGGGTCCACATTATTGCTCCTTAGGTTATTAACTAATTACTCCTTAAAAAAATATTTAATCTTTGCATGCACCATTCCCTTTGTCTGTAAAATAAAATACAAATGCCCAGTGAGAATATTTTCAACACACTTAGCACAATGATTTGCACAGGACAGACACTCAAGAGTTGCTGGTAATATCATAAAGAATAAAAACACTTTGTTGAACTAGAAAAGTATTTTAAGGATGAGAAATGAAGCAGTGGGTACTAGTACTCTGGATTCTTGAGCTATGATGGGAGTACAGTATTAGAAGGCCTTAAAAATTCAAAGAGAACAAAGACTAGTCTAAGATAAAGAAGTATATTTTATTTTAATCCTCACATTTGAAGTAGGAGGCAGGAAGGGTTAATAAAGGTTCAAGTTCTACTTCAAACAGTCCCTATTTTACTGGATGCCAGGGATGGCGAGACAGCCCTATCTTCTTCCTCTTTATATATATTCTCCTTCCTTCTTTATTCTAAGTTATAGATTGGTGTTTCTTTGTGCTTGTGTATACACATATGGTATTTATGTATTGAACAAAAGAGTTCAAAATGAAAATAGTTGCAATAAGTCTATAATATTTAGGGGAGCTAACTTTTATTGATTCCTTTCTTCATTTTTCAACATCCTAGATCATGTCTTTAATTTTGGAATATAGGAGTACATACTAGGTAGCCTCTGCAGCTGCTTTATTCTCTAACTATTCACTGAATACACCACTAGTGTTTGTTCAGTCCTATACCAGTGCTCCAAGAGTTGTAGGAAATAAACAAAAGGACGTTCACAGCCTCCTGGATATGGCTAGTTTCTATTTTTTCATTTATTCTTTTTGCTTCTTCTTTTTGGATTCTCTTCTTTCCACGCCATCCCTTAATTAGCTGGCTTCATGGTAGCCTCTACTTCTACATAATGAATTGCTAAATGACTGGAGTAATATTGATATAATGGCATATATTATTTCTCTTTTCTCTGTGGGATGCATGTACAAGTCTCAAACAGAATATAACTGTGGCTATATGCAGAGTGATAAATAAGCAGGACATGAGTATAAACCTGAGAAACTATTGCTACTGGTGAAAAAAAAAACAACTTTAAAAACCATCACCATGCATCAATTTTTAAAATGTAGCTCATGTTTAAACATTTATTTGTTTCAAATGAATAATGAAAGGCAGTTCTATCTCCCCCAAACCAAAATTAAGTAGCACTGAAATTCCTTTTCATAGAGAAATATATTTCAAAATTAGGTATTTGGAAAGATACAGACATGGCTTGCAACTATGAAAACAAGATCAAAACATTTTGATGCCCTTTTTCCACTTCAGTAGGACATTACCTACACAAGGCTTCTCTCTAGAGTAATGATTTTGCCTCCCTGCAAAGGTACTTTTTTATCCCATATTCAGAAGGTCATATCGAGTCTTTAGTTGCACAGAGCTCCACTCCTATTAATTTAAAATAGGGGCTTCAGAGGTTCACGTACAGAAAAATTTGCTCCTTAAGATGTAAGTGCTACCAAAATCTCACTTGAAGGAAAAAATATATATATAGGTTTGAGACAAATTATTTATATAGTTAATCTTCTTCACTAATAAGAAAAAGAAAAGCTTAGGACAGAAGTTAATATATATTTTGCTTAAACACGATTCAGGTTACCTTCCTGTTTTGGTAATAGGGTGTTTTGTTTTGTTTTTTTTTTTTTTGATCTGGTATTGTTATTTTTATCATCATCATCATCATCATCATCATCATCATCATCATCATCATCATCTTGTTAAGCTATCTAGCAGACATAAAAGGTTATTCGCCCGTGGCTGTCTCATTTTTAGGAGACTATTGAGCATTCATGGAAAAGAATGAAAGAAATCTGGGTGAAGATGCAGGTGCACTAATAAATGGGTGGTCTTTGGATTACAGTATTTATGTGTACTATGGCAAAGCTGAACAGAAACCTAAATGTTATACATACAAAGTGGTACAACAAGAACATCTGTGTTGGGGGGATTGAACTGGCATGGCTAACACCTCCAGTGCCAGGTGCAAAGGAAATTTCAATACAGCTTGAGTAATCTTGACTGCTATCATCTGCTTGCATCAGATTATCCCCTATGTTCCTAGGCCACCACTATCCATTAGAGTATTTATATGATACATCTGGTGGTGCAATGGCCAAGCAAGAAGTAACGATGCCTCTATTACCGGGGGCAAATGCCTGTCTCTTTTACTCAACAAAAAGGCAAATAGGAATTCTTTTCAGGCCCAAGGGCAGCCAGCCAATTCTATGAGACTGATTAGCAGATAGTACTTCAGAAAGATGTCCGCTTTGTCTTTTCAGATTAGTTAGATATATATCCAAGTGCATAATCTGGAGAAGGTTAACTCTTGAGTTTAAAATTCTGTCTCTAAATATTGTCAGCAGGAAAAGATCAGAGTTTTAATATGTTGCAAGAATTATAATAAGTTTTAATATGACTTGGATCAATCCAAAATCTCAACATCTATCTGATTTTCAGATTAACCAGTGTGGTAGAATGAGACTAGTAGAGATCATCCATCCAGTAGTCTCCATAATATAAAGCTTCAAAAAATCAACAACTCGTTCTACACAGAGATTATACATCCCTCTTCAAATCTCCAAATCTCCTGTGCCCTCAAGAAATGGCAATGCCACCAGCTGCAGAGAAACTTGAAGTCATCAAATGGGTACTACTTCAACATTCCACCGTCTTGGACCCTAGACAAATAAGCACCCACATTTCCCCCTTTGCTTCTGCTTCCTGTTACAATAGATTTGTAGGCTCTTTATAAAGCTAGCCCATCTCCTTCTGCTTTATAGCCTCACATTTTCTTGATTTTTCACATACTCTCCCTCTCCATTGGACCTTTGCCATCCGAATCTTAACCTGTTCAGGATTCTCTCCTTTACCCTTTTATGAGTGCTCTGTTTACCTGCCATGATTACCTTCATGATTGCTCACCTCTTTCTTAACCAACCACCTTTACAAGTTTCTTACTTTGTTCCCCTCCTACCTACTTCTCAAACCATTGAAATCTGGCTTCTCTCCTTAACATTTCCTTAAAATTCATCATATTAATTTCATAAGTCATGTCCCTTCATTCAGCTAAAATCATCATCCTCATAGATATTTCTGTAGCATTTGACATATGTGACCACTACTTCTACATGTAGTATCTTCCCTTAGCCTTTGCTTTGTGACACTCTTATTTTCTTCCTCCTATATTTCTGGCCACTTATTCCTAGTTTCCTTTTCTCTCTCTTTTCCCTCTAACAATTAAAGAATATAATTCTGTAGGGCTTTGTCTGGGTCCTTTTTTCTGCTATACTCTTTCATTGCCAACATGGCTTTAGTTACCACCATTTCACTGATGAACCACAGATTTTAATCTTGCCTTTTAAGATTCAGGCCCCAACAACTGTTCATCCAACATCTGCATTTGAATGACTCATAAGTACTTCAAAACTAACAATTCTGAAGTTAATTCATTATTCTCCTTCCCTCCTCCACAAATATCTATCCCTTTTCTAAAGTTCTCAATCTTTCCAAATGTCACTACCAGCCACCTAACTGATTAAGCCAGATAACATGTCATCTTTGACATCTGTCTTTCTCTTTTCTCAAATCTATCAAATACCAAGATTTGCCAATTTACTTTGAAAAATTAAAGAAGTCATACATATTCATTTTATAAAATATGGCAAAGATGTCCTTTCACTTCACTATCAATCCTTGTCCATCTTTTCTTTCTCTATTCAAAGGTAAAATTAATTACAAGTATGGTGTATATTCATCTAATGTTTTTGTCTAGTCTTATATGTACCAATATGTGTACTAATTCAATTTAAAATCTATGGATGTCTGTCAATTTTTACCAAAAAAAGTGGTAACATACTCTGTAATTTGGTTTATTCATACAAAAACATATCCTGAAAAACTATTTTTGTATACAGTTGACCCTTGAACAACATGGTATTGAACTGTACATGTTTACATAGAGTAATTATTTTTTTCATTTTTTCTCGATTCTCTAACTATCTGTACTGTTTTCCATCTGTGGTTGGGATTCCAAATGCAAAAAGCTAACTGTATGCATTGATCTACACCATTTTATATGGGGCACTTGAGTTTCCATGGATTTTGGTATTCGAGGAGGATTCTGAAACCAATTCCCTCTGAATACTGAGGATAGCTAAGTTTTTGGGGAGTCGAAAGTTACATGTGGATTTTTGGGTGGATAGGGGTTGATGCCCCTAACCCCCATGTCAAAGGTCAACTGTATATAGATTTATCCCATTTTAATTAATGCACACAATACCACAGTCTAAATATCCCACTGTTAGATTGTTTTCTATTTGAAGCTAGGCTTCTCCTTTTTTATATTACAATGCTGTAATGAGTATCTTTATACAAGCATACCTCAGAGATATTATGGGTTCGGTTCCAGACCACTTCAATAAAGCAAGTAGCGTAATGAAGCCAGTAGTAATCTTTTTGCTGGTGGAGAGTTTTGCCTTCAATTTGTAAAAAAAATGCAACATCTGTGAAGTGCAATAAAGTGAAGTGCACTAAAACAAGGTATGCCTGTACACAGCTCCTTACATAAGTGTTTCTCAAGGTTGAGAAATATAATTTTAGAAGATATTGCCAGATTATACTCAAGTAGTGTCGTGAGACAATTCTCCATGGATTTTTCACATTTCTGTATGTCTGGCAAGTAAGGTTTTGGCTGTCCTTGTTCTGCACTATCATTTCAATGATGCATAGTGAATAGTCTTGGAAGAGAAGGTGTCTTCCTCCAGAGCAAAAGGAAGGCATATTTACTATACTGTATAATAATTTTCCCCTAAGCTCAGAGTTCTTCCCCTATAATACAACCCATTGCATGGGTAGACGTTACATGGCCCTCTTTGTGTTATCCTGTGGGAATCAGGACTTGGGGAACCGGTGCAAGAAGGCTGATTTTCTGGTCACTGTTATTGTATTGAGTAATAAACTATACATGATCTCTAACCAGGATTCTTACGTCTTCTGCCAGCATTCATGAAAGTATGGCAATAGCCATACAGTTTATATTCTCACCATTAGAGTATGGAAGATATAATCTCCCCTACATTATAACCAATTATCAACAATAACTTTTCTTTTGTTTCTAATAAAATAGGAGGAAAATTATATCTTATCGTTTTAGTTTGCATTTTCCTGGTTATTAGTACAGTCAGGTTGTACACGTTTCTTTCTCCTTGCCCTTCTCCATTTGCTCCTTCTTCATACTCTTTTTTTCTTTTTTTACTTTTTTTTATCTCTGATATCACCATCTGAGTCCAACACAACTTCAGCTTCCTAACTGGTAACCCCCGCCATTTACTCTATCTCTATCAAATGCAGATCTGATCACATATCTTCCTTGTTTAAAAACACTTAGTCTTTCTGATTATCCTTAGGATGAAACTCCAAATCCTTGACAGGACTTACACAACCCCATATTATCTTATTCTTGCTCACATCTCTATCTCTGTCTGTTGCCATTCTCCCCTTCATTTTCTACAGTAAACAGAGCCGTTCACTTTCTTGAATAAGTCATACGCTTGTTTTGGGGGTATTCATTCATTTATGAAATTGAATTCCATGCACTATTTCAAATTTTCAAATTCATGTTTTCAAAGAAATTTATTATTATTTCATGTTTTGGAAATAAATTTTGAAAAATCCATGTGTTTTGGCTGTGCACTGTGGGACAAATAAAAGTAAAGGAAAAATATGGAAATGTCATATGGCTTTTATTTCTGGGTAATGGGATAGTTACGTATTTTTCATTACAGTTACTTTAATTTTCCACATTCTTCCTTTTCCTGAAAGAAACATTGTACTCTATTAGCTAGAAAATTTATTTCTAAAAATGTTGTCCTTTTATCTCTATTCTGATTTCCTCTTTCACATAATTATAACAAAACAAATATTAAAGTTTCAAATGTAGTGCCCGATTCTACCTGCAGGAAGGTAGCACAATTTTGAAAACACTGAGAGAAGATTAAGTACATTAATTCCTTCTCTGACCTCACCTAAACTAACTTCAGATGAGTAAGAGCTAAGAAAATATGGCATGAGTTGAGAGGAAATTTTGTTGACCGTTTCACAGATTTTAGAGTCACACAGTACTGTCTGGGCTTCCATTTACATCTCCCTCCCTCTTGCAATCCTCTGATCCTCCTCCCACTCAACATTTAATAAGCACTATCTGCATGCCAGGATGCTGCTAAGGGAGTCAAAGGAGTTCAAAGAGAAATAGAGTTTATCTACAAAGACCTACCCTCATCATAGTGGCGGATGATAAGACAAAAACATGAAGGCAATGATTATAACTGGAGGTAGCATTTGAGTGGTGTTTTGAGGAAAATGTTAACATTTGCTTGATGGCTGAGGGATGCAGTGAGATTTTCATGCAGGGAGAACAAAAATATTGCAAGTTAGGGAAAATATAAACAATTCCATAAGAGAGAAAATTGCAGTATAGTTATGTATGCGTGACAAGATAAACATCTTGACAGATTTAGGGGAAAAATTAGTTTCAGGGACACATTTCTCTCAAGGGTAAAATATGGATAATATATTAAAAGCACATCACAAAGTGTAGGGTCCCATAGTAAGCATATTAGTCACTCACCTTCCATCTCTTATATGCACATTCCCTTTATTTCAAGTTTCATATGCATGCAGATGAGACCAGAAAAATTATGATCGTAATAATTAAAATAATAATTAGCACTAAAATTTTGATAATTTAATAAGTACCCTTAGTATACAACTGTTTTATATATTTTATCTCATTTAATCCTCAAATAATCTCATAAAGTGGGTAATAGTATTATCTCGATTTTATAGATGAGGAAACTGAGATATAGAGTTAACTAAACGGCCTAATTAATTAACGGTGAAGCTAGGATTTGCAAGCAAGCATTATGATTTTGTATTTGAGCTCTTATCTAATATGTTTACTATTAATGTTACTTCTCCATCCACTGAAATCACATATACGTGTGTGGAAAAAAATGACTTGAAAGGCATGTACTTTAATCACCAAAGTCAAACATTTTAAAACATATCTATTTATTCAACGTTAAGCTTATTTCCCTCTAACCACGTCCATATGGCCTGTATAGTATTTCTTTAAGCAGATTGATTTGCAGATTCACTAACAAATAGTTACCAACTTCTTACTATGTGCCAAGCCTTATGCTAAGACTTTAAAACTGTTGATAGCAAGTTGATACCCTTCTTGCCTTCCAGGAGTTTACTGTTTAAAGAGGATAACAGATTTAAAACAAAAACTAAGATACATAATTGTAAATTATAATGAATGCTATGTAAGGAATAAAAAATATGCCATGATGAAAAAGAATAATAAAAGGACATAATTTTGATTTCTCAAAAAAGCTTTTTAACCTGGTCAGATGCTAGAGGTAAGGAATGTGCATAAGAAATAAAATGACACAGGTAAAATATGGGTGAATGTTACTCAAATCTCAGCCATGCCCAAGGTTTTCTTTTTTTTTTTTTGACTTCTTAAGGCCATACTAGTGATTCATTCTATCATGAGTAGTAAATTTGATTTAAAATATTACTAACCCTATACAAAATGAAAAAAGGTTATGACCCTTGACAGCAAATTACACTCCCAAAGCAGTTGATTCTCTACCATTCTCTTTTTTTCTCCACTTTCCTTTTCTTCCTTTCATCTACTGAGGTCTAGGTGGTGAAAACTCCATTGCATATAACCCGATGGCCCTGCCCCTATTGTTGTAATATAAGTCCCTTTGTAAACAAACCCTTCTCAGATTATCCTGAGTGTTTAATCTGTTTCTTATTAGGACTCTTACTTAAATGTTGAATTTCATTTGGCTTTGAAATAAACTAAGTTTTATGTGGTAGGGTAGATTCATATAAACACACAGATATACCTTACCAGACAAAGCTTTGTGTTCATAAGACTGCAGTCTTCAAAAATAATTTGAGTGAAAAGAGTAATCATCTAAAAAAGTTATAAATCATGATCAAGATTATACTATGTGGGTCAACACTGAAACCATCTCGCAAAACCACTCAATAGTTAAATAAAAATATCACTAATAAAAAAAATAGTAAAAACCACAATGGTATTTGCTCAACTTCATAGGTGAATTTGTTGGTGGTCTGAGATGTCTGCCAACAAAAGCTCTTTCTGTGCTGTGAACTGACCAAAGGCCAATGCTAATGGGAATGAAAACTCGATTCGCTTTGTAAGCAGCTCTTACCCATAATGAGTAAGAGATGGTTCGAATGAAGATAAGAGAAAGCTGATCGTACTTTTTTCCATTTATAGACTTTCTAGACTAAAATATTATATTATAACCTTTGAGGGAGAAGCTAAGCCACCATTCCTGGGACAACAATTTTAAAGTGTTGTCCATTTAAAGTGTACAATTCAGAGTTTTTCAGCATATTCATAGATCTCTGCATTACCACAGTAAATTTTAGAATATTTTTCATTCTCTCTAAAAGATACTCCATATATCCTTTAGATATTATCCCTTATTATCTAATCCCCCAGTCCTACTATCTGTCAATCTGTCAATCCCCCCATCCTACTATCTCCCCAGCAACTACTAATCAGTCTACTTTCCATACCTATAAATTTACCTATTCTAGATATTTCATATAAATAGAATCATATAATATATGATCTTTTGTGACTTGCTTCTTTCACTTAGTATATTACTTTTAAGCTTTATCTATGTTTTCGCATGTTCTTAATACTTCATTTTTTATGGCTAAATAGTATTCCATTGTATAAATATACTATATTTTGGTTATCTATTCCCCTATTTATGTAAATTTTGGGTCACAACTTTTGGTTATTATAAATAGACATGAATGTACAAGTCTTTGTGTGAACATATGCTTTCACTTCTCTTAGACATTTACCTAGGAGTAAAATTGCTAGGTCATATGCAAACTCTATGTTTAACTATTTGAGGAATCACCAGACTCTTTTCTGAAGTGGCAGCACCATTTTACAGTCCAACCAGAAAGGTGTAAGGGTTATGATTTCTCCACATCCTCATCAACACTTATTATCATCTGACTTTTCGATTCTAGCTATCTTAGTGGGTATAGAGTGATATTTCATTGTGGTTTTGATTTGCATTTCCCTGATGAGGAATGACATGAAGCACCTTTGCATGTCCTTATTGGCCATTGTATATCCCTTTGGAGAAATATCCATTCAGAACCTTTGCCCGGTTTGAATTGGATTACTTATTTTTCTGTCATTGAGATGTAAGAGTTTTTTATATATGGTAGATACAAGCCTCTTATCAGATCTATGATTCACAATTATTTTCTCTCATCTATGTGTTGTCTTTTCACTTTAATAGTGTCCTTTGAAGCACAAGTTTTTAATTTTGATAAAGTCCAATTTATATATTGTTTTCTTTTGTGGGACATGCTACTGGTATTATATATAAGAATCCAGTGCTGAATCAAGTAATCAAGATTTACTCTCTCTAAGTACTAAGTAAACCTCCACTTTAGCATTTGAGTGTTCAACTGATGGAGGAGAGAACAGTAGTTTTAGTAGATTTTTTCAAATATTTCTTAATTTACATATTATATGACCTATGTTTACCTTTCTTAGAACCATTTCCAGAGACTTATAATTTTTAAAGTAATTTTTACCAGTTTTACTAGGGAGTAGGTCCACAGAGCTCAGTGTGGTATCATGCTGAAAGTAAAACTTCAACTTTTTCTTTTCTTTTTCTGGCTAGGAGTTGGGGGCTGGATTTACATAATCCAGCCACATGTATTACTTGAAGGTTTGTACTCTGGTTTATAGGTTTGATGCAGATAAGGCCATAGAACCAAACGGTTTTTATATGCAGACATTAAAAAAGACAGTGACCAGTAGAACACTGTGATGTATTAACTAGGATCAGTTTAGCTAATGACATAGACAGTCATATAATCTCAAAAGAGGGATCAGTATAAATCAAGACAACAATAAAAATGAGTGGATTAAATAAGAGCACAATATTTTGCTTTTTTTATAATACAAAGCCTGAAAGTTATTCTCTAAAGTCAGCTAGTTTATGCATATAAAATGTGCTATTGTTATATAAAAGGAATTTACTTGTTTTATTTTAGCAGAAAAATTCAAGCTTTTTAATGTTATAATTAATTTCTTTAAAATGAATTATAAAAATATTACTCTTTTTCATACTTAATGCAATTTTTTTTATTTTTCCCTCTCCATGAGTCATTGATTTTATAGTTTTCAGACTAGTTACTAAATTTCAATTTGAAATATCCAAAGGTCAAGTTATTACTTGGCTACATGATTCCAAGGACTGAGAAAATATCTAATCACATCATAAATAATCTTTTAGAATCCCAACACAGTATAATAGAAATGAAATACATAAAAATAAATTCAGACGTGCAGACAGAAACATATCAAAAATTATTACAAATAGTTGAATTTTAGAGAAAAATGCTATTACAAATATGTAATCCCTAGTTACTCATTTTTCCTCAAATTCTTAGATTTAAAGACAGATTCCTTAATTATTTCTGACCTAATACGAAACACCATCTAGCAAGTGCATGTTAAGAGGATTATATGTAAGCAAAATATATTTTTTCTCTTTCTGACTTTAAGACTATTTAAAAGCATGTACATTATTTATGTTTAAAATGTGAATTACAACCAAACTGATAAAGAGAAAATATGGTTTTTAGTATCCATTTTTAAATTAAAGCAATTATACATTTAACTATTTTAATTGTCATTCTATAATTTCTCTTTTAAATTTTAGCCTCATGACAGTTCCTTTAAAAAAAAAGATTTTAAATTGAGAGTTCGTGGAGGAAATGATAAAGGAAACATTTTTATAATTATGACATATACATATATCAAACTGAATCACATAATTCATCAAATCTGTGTCGGCCAAATTTTCCAAATAATTAGCAAATATTTATCAATATCTGGTATAACTTGTTTTACTTATTCTACATGAAATGACTCATATATGAAAAATATAATATGGCATTGGAATCAATGCCTACGATTATTTTTTTAGATGAGGTGTTTCTGCTGTTTTTTGACATTTACATAGAATCATACATTTACATGATATAAACTTTAAAGATAGTAGCTAATAGGTTATGTGGTTAATATTTTTTTTTTCATTTTAAAAATAAGAAAGCTGAGATCTAAAATGTTATATATCGTATCTATGGGCCTACGGCTATTTAGTGAGAAGTCCAGGGTTAGACTACAGGTTGCCAAAGGCTTGGTCCATTCTACTTTGGACCTTATTGTGCTTCTTTCATAATCCTGATGAACTTTTATCCAGAAAAATCTCACTTTTGAGGGTGCAAAATCTATATAGTTAGCCCATTCAGACACACTATACTGGACATTGAAACTAGACTCACACTTTGGAAAGTTCCTTTTTCTTAAATTTTCACTCAAACAATCATAGCAGCTAAGTATGTGAGTTTCAAAATATGTCCCAAATATGTAAGCTACTAGAGAAATCTATGAGCAAATAGCCAAACAAAACTAGCCAATGAAAATAAAAAGAATAGACATAATAAATGTAACCAAAAAAGATTCTCTAAAGTCAATTACCAGGAAATAAGAATTAACTAAATTTCCATTTTGAATATGGAACAAGTAAGGCTCATTGGGTTCTAGCTTGATAAAATTACACAAGAAGGAAGAGAGAGAAAGGA
>NW_011888785.1:5898214-5931400 GCF_000151845.1 Pteropus vampyrus | reverse complement strand
ACTTTAAGACTATTTAAAAGCATGTACATTATTTATGTTTAAAATGTGAATTACAACCAAACTGATAAAGAGAAAATATGGTTTTTAGTATCCATTTTTAAATTAAAGCAATTATACATTTAACTATTTTAATTGTCATTCTATAATTTCTCTTTTAAATTTTAGCCTCATGACAGTTCCTTTAAAAAAAAAGATTTTAAATTGAGAGTTCGTGGAGGAAATGATAAAGGAAACATTTTTATAATTATGACATATACATATATCAAACTGAATCACATAATTCATCAAATCTGTGTCGGCCAAATTTTCCAAATAATTAGCAAATATTTATCAATATCTGGTATAACTTGTTTTACTTATTCTACATGAAATGACTCATATATGAAAAATATAATATGGCATTGGAATCAATGCCTACGATTATTTTTTTAGATGAGGTGTTTCTGCTGTTTTTTGACATTTACATAGAATCATACATTTACATGATATAAACTTTAAAGATAGTAGCTAATAGGTTATGTGGTTAATATTTTTTTTTTCATTTTAAAAATAAGAAAGCTGAGATCTAAAATGTTATATATCGTATCTATGGGCCTACGGCTATTTAGTGAGAAGTCCAGGGTTAGACTACAGGTTGCCAAAGGCTTGGTCCATTCTACTTTGGACCTTATTGTGCTTCTTTCATAATCCTGATGAACTTTTATCCAGAAAAATCTCACTTTTGAGGGTGCAAAATCTATATAGTTAGCCCATTCAGACACACTATACTGGACATTGAAACTAGACTCACACTTTGGAAAGTTCCTTTTTCTTAAATTTTCACTCAAACAATCATAGCAGCTAAGTATGTGAGTTTCAAAATATGTCCCAAATATGTAAGCTACTAGAGAAATCTATGAGCAAATAGCCAAACAAAACTAGCCAATGAAAATAAAAAGAATAGACATAATAAATGTAACCAAAAAAGATTCTCTAAAGTCAATTACCAGGAAATAAGAATTAACTAAATTTCCATTTTGAATATGGAACAAGTAAGGCTCATTGGGTTCTAGCTTGATAAAATTACACAAGAAGGAAGAGAGAGAAAGGAAGAGTCACGGAGTTGGGGAAAAAATCCATATTTTGTTTATTGGTCTAATCCTTTAACCCAGACTATATGAAAAATATGCAAATACTAAAAGAATGAAACAAGGGTATATAATTATATATACATTTCTCATATATCTATGTTACATTTATCCATCATTTCATTAAAACAGAAAACAGTAGGATAAATAATAAGACACCTAAAATTTGAAATACTGTTAAAGTTTAATTTACTCTCTTTCATCTCCTGCATACAAGATCACATCTGTCTTTAGAATTCTGGATGACTATGTATGCCATTGGAAAATATGAAATAAAATAGTTTAGGTTGTTAGGTTGTGTTGCTGTTAGGTTTTTAGGTAGTGTCTGCCAAGAATATGATCAATTATGCATTTATTAACAAAGGTTTATGCTGAACTAACTACTGTATAAAGTGGTTTAACCACTCAATCTTTAGACTCAGAGAATTTCTGGCTTTTAAGACAGGGTTATTATGTCATTAGCCTCTATGGCTCACTAATTCTAGTGAAGATAGCATTCTTTATAATTTATTTTTATTTTGTTTTCCAACTGAGGCCTGTTTGCTGTGTAGACCACAGGACAGAAACAGTTGCAATGCATGCTATTGATTATTTCCTCAATTTGAAGGAAATGGAGGCTGACAACACTAAAGGACAAAGACTAAGTTGTTGCTGGACATACTCTGGCAGAGGCCACATCCCATTGCTCTATGTTAATCCAGAAAATGCATTTGCTGTTATTTTAATATTGTAACTCAAGTGTCCTGTCTGTTGTGATAGGAAGTTTTACCTCATTATTGTTTTTGAAAAAACAAAGACTCTAATTTGAAAAGTCACTACATTTAGTATTAGTTTGAAAACATGTAGAGGGTTATGTTGATTGCACATATGTGTGCACGCAAGCACAGAGTATAATTCTACATTGAGTGTATCATGATGATGGCTATCCAGACAGTTCTACACACAAAGCAAAGCGGTTTTGCCTTAATGGTGGATGTGAGCAAATGTGAAACTGGCAGACGATTTTGCCCTTTGTGACAATCAGAGAAATCAAAGAAAGAACAATAGATTTTCAAAGACAAATAGCACTCATCCTCTGCCACTGTATGTAATATATTAAACATTTTTTAAAAACTTATATTCTGTTTCAAAACCCATTACTTCTGTAACCAATGAAGAGGACTATCTGGCATCTTTTGTTCCCTCCTTCTCTGTGTGTGCGTGTATGTGTGCGTATGTGTGTGTGTGTTAAAAGACCTTCCTACAAATGATGACAATAAATTAAAAAGAAAAGCATTTTTAATTACTTATAGTAAATTTGACCAAAGAAATTTCATAAAGAATATGATCAGGTAGTACTGAAATTACATATATGTATATATATTTAAAATATTATAATATACATACACACATATATATTTTTTGGAATAATAAAGTTGAAAAGAAACTTAGAGATCATTTAGTCTGATCCTTACATTTTAAAAAAGAAAAAAACAAGGTATGTGTAAAAGTGTAACTTTATGTTGTATATTTCATAAAACAGGGCAGAATAAATTTTATATTACCCAAAATAAATTTAATTATCTTTTATATAAAAACCAGCAGTTAATTATTATTAAAAATGTTCTCTGATTTTAATCATTCTACATTATTTTACTTGTATATAAAATTTTATTCATTACTGATATTTACATATATAGGTGATATATATAGATATGAATATACATAATGTGTATATCTCATTCATTTATTTTATTCTATAAAATTTGCATAATAATAGAGATGCTTAGAAAATTAAGCCATCAAGGAGAGACTCTTTAGGTTAATTTTTAGAGATTATTACTTTATCAATAATTACAATATGTATCTGTCTTTTGTTCAAACTGTTATTCATTCTTGAGAAGCCTCTCTAAGTAAAAAGTTGTTAAATTATTTTAAAACCTTAATTGTAGTGGGAAAAATTATAATATATTTCATCTCAAACCAAGATAACCAAATTTTCACTATTAGAAAATAACATATGAATTGAATAATAGAAAAGTTTATATGTAATAAATGATAATTCAAAAGTAAGTAAATATAATTTGCACATAACATGCAATGTAATGATATTCTATTTTCTGGTCAAAAAAAGTAAAAATGAAAGAATTTCATAGTGAGAGGTGGTTGGTAGAGGAAATATGAGAGTTCTTGGAAACTTCATTCTTGCTGTATCATTTTTTCCCACTATATTAATATATATATTTTTAAGTCATATGGGCTCATGCTTCTCCTGTGTTAAAACTAAACTTAAAGTCAGAGAAATTGGGCAATTTTAGTTTCATATGTAAGGAGGTTAGAAGTTGCAACCTTGTCCTCACAAGTAAAAAGCTGAACAGACTGAAAAATCAAAAACTCCTCTTGAAAAATCAAAAACTCCTCCATAAGAAAGAGGAGGGAATAGCAAACTGTGTCCTCTAAGAATGGAGAGATGGACAGTTAAATACAGGGAGCCCAGGTTTACCAGGTAGAAGCTCAATTTACAAGCAAAAACTGCTGTGGGCATGAGTGCTGGGGTAGGAAAATCTGACCTGTAATTTATGAATTTCTGGAGGCTCAGTGTGCATAACTCTTACAGTCAAAAACTCCAGAGTGACCCAGTTATTGAGCATCCCCACAATATTGTAAGATTTACCTCTAGGAGCTTGACTAGATTTTCACAGTAAATATCAGAGAAAAATCCCTTCGGGCTTCTTTCAAGGGTAAGGAAATATACCAGAGTATTCTGTTCTTTCAAACAAGACTTGTCTTTGGGGGAAACTAACCATACCCTAACTTACTACAGTATTATCATAGTCTAACTTACTTGGGAAGAGAAATATCCAACTCTATCCCATTCTAGCCATCCTGACTCGCTTAAAGAGGGAGGAAAAAAAACAGAACTTGTAAAGTTCACAGTTCAGAGGCATCAGATTACTAAAAGACTGAGACCTACTCACAGACCTAATCACGGGACTGTACACTCCATTCCCCCAACACCTCACCACCACAGTACTAAAGGACTATTACAGCAATTACTTTTACTTGGTACATCATGTACTACTATCAAGACAAATTTACAAGGCACAGAAAAAGGCTAAAAACAAAATTTGAAGAGATAGAGCAAGCATAAGAACCAGATACAGCAGGGATGTTGAAAACAGCAGACCTGGAATTTATAATAACTATGATTAATATGCTAGTGCTCTAACGTAGATGGTATGCAAGAATAGAGAATGTAAGCAAGAGATAAAAAAAAAACACTAACAAAAATGAAGAATGCCTTTCATGCATTTATTAGTACATAGGACATGGTGAGGAAAGAATCTTTGAACAAAAACTGAAAAACACATAACAGAATATCCAAGGACTGTGGTAAAACTATAAAGGGTATAACATATGTATAATGAAAATAATAGAAGAAAAAAAGGAGAAAGAACAGAGGAATATTTGAAACAAAAATGACTGAGAATTTCCCCAAATTAATGTCAGAAACCATCTCACAGATTGAGGAAGCCCAGTGAACAAGAAGCAGAATAAATGCCAAAAAAAAAAAAAAAAAACCCACCACACACACACACACACACACACACACACACACACACACGCGCGCGCGCGCGCGCGCGCACGTGCACACTACCTATGCATAACATTTTCAAATCGTAGAAAATCAGACAAAGAAAAAATTTCTGAAAGAAGGCAGCAAAAAAAAAAAAATGTCTTACTGAGTAACAAAGATAAGAATTATATCCAACTTTTCCTAAGAAATCATGTATGCAAAAAGAGATTAGATGAAATATTTAGTGTTGAGAGGAAAAAAAAATCACAAACCTAGAATTCTGTACCCTGCAAAATTACCATTCAAAAGTGAAGGGGAAATAAATATTTACAAGGACAATCAAAAATTGAAAGACATTGTTGCTAATACACCTGCCTTGCAAGAGATATTAAAAGAACTTCTTTAGTGAGAAGGAAAATAATATAGGTCAGAAACTCAGATATACATAAAGATACAGCATGGGAGAAGGAATAAGTGATGTTTTCTTATTCTTAATTGATCTAACAGATAATAGTTTACTCAAGTTAATAATAGCAACAATGTATTTGATTATGTGTGTTATGTATATAGCATATATATATACACATTTATATACACACATATATGTACACATACATAGTTACTTGCACTACCTGTGAAGTTGTATAGTATCATTTTAAAGTGAACTTTTAGCAATCATTAAATACATTAAAAAAGAAGTATAACATTAAAAAAGAAGTATAACTAATATGCTAAGAATGGAAAAAAAAACATAATTAGATAAAATGCTCATTTAAAACCACAAAAGGCAAAAAAGAGTGGAGAACAAAAGTAAGAAGAACATGGGTAAATAGAAAATACTAATAGATATGGTAGATTAATCCAACTATATCGATAATCAATTTAAATGCCAAGGATCTACATGCACTAATTAAAAGACAGAGATTGTCAGAGTGGAACAAAAACCATGACTCAACTATATACTGTCTACAAGAAATCTGCTTTAAATAAAAAATATTTAAAGCAAACGGAGAAAAGTATACCATACAAACAATAGTCAAAAAAAAAAAGCAAGAGTGGCTGTATTAATATTAGACAGTGCCAACTTCAAAGCAAGAAAGGTTTTCAGGGATAAAGAAGCACATTACATAATGATAAAGGGATCAATTCTCCAAAAAGACATAACAATTCTTAATGTGTATGCGCCAAATAAAAGAGAATAAAGCTGCAATAGGTAAAAACTGATAGAACTGTAAGGAGAAATAAATAAATCCACTATCACAGATGAAGACTTCATTACCTCTCTGAGAAGTGGACAGATCCAGCAAGCAGAAATTCATTAAGGACACAGTTGGACTCAACAATTCCATTAATCAACTGGATATAGTTTGTATCTATAGACTACTTCATTGAACAATAACAGAATACACATTTTTCTCAAGCTCACATGAAATATTCACCAAGATAGACCTGAGCAATAAAACACTTTTTAACAATTAAACAAAAAATCATAATCATATAATATATGCTCTCAGATCACAATGGAATCAAATTAAAAATTAAAACAGAAAGATAACTAAAAAGTTCCAAAATACATGGAGACTAAGCACCATATTTCTAAATGACACACGGGACAAAGAAGAACTAAAAACTGAAAAAACAGCTTATAATTTGTGAGATTCAACAAAAGCAGTGCTTAGTGGAAAATTTATAGCATCGAATGCATGTATTACAAAAGAAAGATCTAAAATCAATAATATAAGTTTCCACCTTAGGAAACTAAGAAAAGAACAAATTAAATCAAAGTAAGCAGAAGAAAAGAAATAATATAAATTAGAACAGAAATCAATGAAATTAAAAACAGCAAATCAATAGAGAAAAATCAATGAAACCAAAAGCTGGTTCTTTAAAAAGATCAATAAAATCGATAAACCTCTAGTCAGGCTCACTAAGAAAAAAGAGAGGTCACAAATTAATATCATAAAATGAAAGCGTGAACATCACTGTAGACGCATAAAAATTGAAAAATAATAAAACAGTACTTTGAACAACTTTGTGCTCATTTATTTGATAACACAGATAAAATAAACCAATTCTTTGAAAGATACTACAGTGAAAGTGAATTCTACCAAATATTTAGGAGTGAAGTTACACTAATTCTCTACAATTTTTCTTTCAGAAGATACAAGCAAAGGGATACTTCCTAACTTATTCTGAGACCAGCATTATTCTAATATCTAAACTATACAAAGATATTACAAGAAAACTAGACCACTATCTCATAAACATTGAAAAAAAAAATCCTCAACAAAGTATTATCAAATTGAATCCAAAAAATAAAACTATGAAAAGAATTATATACCATGACCAAATGGGGTTAATCACACTCATGAAAGGCTGGTTTAACATTTGAAAATCAATTAATGTATTCTATCACATCGAAAGAGAAAAAAGACTTAACATGATTATATCAATAGATGCTAAGAATTTGATAAAATCAAACACCTGATAAAAATATTGATAAAAATCCCTAGTAAACTAGGAATACAGGGTAATTTTCTCAACTTTATAATGACTGTTTACAAAAAAACCTGCAGCTAACATCCTATGATGAGAAACTCAAAATTTTCCCACTAAGATTAGATATAAGGCAAGGAAGTCTCTCACAACTCCTTGTCAACGTTATACTGAAAGTGCTTACTCATGCAACAAGATAGAAAAAGGAAAATAAGTGTGATAAAAATAGTGAATGAAGACAACTGTCTTTTTTCTCAGATGTCATGATTATTTATAGGAAAAATCCGAAAGAATTGACAAAAACTTTGGACCTAACAAGCAATTATAACAAAGTTTTAGGACAGAATGTTAATATACAAAAGTCAGTTGTTTTCCTGCATACCAACAATGAGCAAAGGAGAATTTGAAATTTAAAAACACAATACTATTTACATTAGCACCCCAACAATTAGTTATAACAAAATATCTACAAAGTCTATCTGAAACAAAAAAACTTTAAGACTCTGATGAAGACTACCAAAAGAATTTAAAAAAAAACAACAACAAAAAAAAACCTAAATAAATGAAGAGATATTCCATGTTCCTGGATAGGAAGACTCAATATTTCCAAGATGTTGATTCCTCCCAACTTGATCTATAGATTCGATGCAATTCCAGTGAATATCACAAGAAGCTATTTTATGAATATTGATTCTAAAGTTTATATGGATAGGAAAAAAACTCAGAATAGCCAACACAATATTAAAGGAGAAAAACAAACTCTGAAACCTGGTGCTACTACTCAACTTCAGGACTTACTATGAATGTATAATGTTCAAGATAGTGTGATATTAGTAACAGATAGACCAAAAATATCAATGCAATAGGATAGAGAGACCAAAAACAAGCACTCATAAACATAGTCACCTGACTTTCAATAAAGGAGTAAAGGAAATACATTGGGGCAAGGACAGATTTTGAACAAGTGGTGCTGGAACAACGGGACACCCACATATAAAAAAAATGAATCAATATGTTACACTTTTCAAAAAAAATTAACTCAAAATGGATCATAGACCTAAATGTAAAACACAAAACTATAAAACTCCTAGAAGACAACATAGGAGAAAACCTAGATGACTTTGAGAATGGTGATGCCTTTTCAGATACAAACCAAAAGTATAACCCATGAAAGAAATAATTGATAAGCTGGATGTCATTACAATTAAAACTTTTGTTTTGCCAAAGAAAATATCAAAGGAATTAGAAGACAAGCACAGACTAGATGAAAAAAACTATGAAAGACACAGCTGATAAAAGACTGTCATTCAAAATGTACGAACAACTCTTAAAACCCAACAATAAGAAAATAGCCCCATGGAAAAATGGGCCAAAGACCTTAATAGATATCTCACTAAAAAAGATACAGATGGCAAGCCTATGAAAAGATGTTTCACATCATATGTTATCAGGAAAATACAGATTAAAACAACAGTGAGATATCACTACACACCTACTAGAATGGCCAAAATCCAGAACACAGACAACACCAAATGCAGAGAAAGATGTGGAATGATAAGAACTCTCCTACATTGCTGGTGGGAATACAAAGTGGTACAGCTACTTTGAAACACAGTTTGGTGGTTTCTTATAAAACTAAACATACTCTCACCATATGATCCAGCAATCATGATCCTTGGTATTTATGCAAAGGAATGAAAACATATCAACACAAAAAACCTACACACAGATGTTTACATCAGCTTTTTAAAAATGGTTAAAACTTGGAAGCAACGGAGATGTTCTTCTGTAGGTGAATGGACATATAAACTGGGTATATTCTGACAGTGGAATATTATTCAGTGCAAAAAGAAATGAGCTATCACTCCATGAAAAGACATGGAGGAATCTTAAATGCATATTCCTAAGTAAAAAAAACCAATATGAAAAGGCTGTATAGTATATGATTCCAACAATATGACATTCTGGAAAAGGCAAATCTATGAAGACGGTAAAATGATCATTGATTGCCAGGGATAGAAGGATGAATAAGTGGAGAACAAGATATTGGTGGACATATGTCATTATATATTTGTCCAAACTCACAGGATGTACATCAAGAAGAAATCTAATGTAAACTGTGGACTTTGGGTAATTATTCAGTGTCATGTAGGCTCATCAATTGTATCAAATGTACCACTCTGGTGGGAGATACTGATAATGGGAGAAGTTCTGCTTGTGTGAGGGGCATGGGGATATGGGAAATCTCTGTATCTTTCCCTTAATTTTGTTGTAAATATAAAACCGCACTAAAAATGTCTTAAAAAATAAATAGACCAGGAACCAGAGAACATTATTAGGACAAAACAAATGCTTAACATCAAGTTGTCTCAAATAGGATTAGATCGAAGTGCTATAAAAGATGCTTCTTCTTTAATCCCTCACTTGGCAAATTCACATAATTCAAATTTATTACATATGATTTATTTTATTAGAAAATGTGACTTCCCCCAAATTGATGAATATAGTTTGCTTAAAACTGTAATGCCAATATAATACTTCTTATGGTCTAGTCGCTTAGTATATTTTTTGGGAAAAAGTCATTTCACTGGGGAAAAAAACCTTGTCTGAAAGTGGTATATATTTTCAAAAGCTGTTATGTTGAAAAGTCATTACATGAGAATTATTATGTGATGTAATCTGTAAAGTCAAAAATCCTTCACAAACTAAGAAAAAGAAGTAGAAATTAACAACATCAAGATAAGACAGAGCAATAACTAAACTATTTTGAGTGAAAAAAATGGTATAACCAGTGAATTATTATAACATTAGCAACTTTGCTACATTTTATTACAGCAACAGAGATTCAAAAGTATTTTAAAACATTCAACTTCAGATAAAACATACTAGATCAGTAGATTATCCTTGCTAGTCTTTTTACTCTTTGACGTTTACTTTCCTTATTTTAGTTCCTATAAAGAACCAGTCTTCTCTATGCAGTGCAACTTTCACACATGCTTTTATATCTGTCTGAAAAAATGACCTTCTCCATATTTCCTGCTAAGTCTAAATATCTCAACATAGTCTTTCTTCCTCTTCTACCAGATGAGATATGTCCTTATCATGTAGGTCTATTAGAAATATCTTTATAGCAATTAAAAAATTACTATGTAATTATGTTATCTTCATTATTGTGCTGTAATCCTCCTTGATGACATGTGTGGAGTCTCTGTAGTTCATTTTTAGATGACCGATTGGGTTAAGCAATAATCAAATTTTTAATGACTATTCAGGTGATGCTATATTTTTCAATAATATTCTATAAAACAAAACTACTCATTACTAAAATAATTTATTAGTACACTGAAGAACTGACTATATCAGGAATTTGTAAAAGAACTTCTGTAAAAAATAGTTGAGCATATTGTAAAATTAATGAAAATGTGTTTATGTTTATGTATATTATTGTATATACACATTGTGTGTTTGCACATATATATACATATGTATATATATATGTGTATATATATATATACACACACACACACATATACACATATATATATATACACACACACACACACATAGTCTCTTGGTATGAATGGAAAGTTAATTATCTGTTATCCAAGAAAAGCGATGCTTAAAATCAATTAGTTATATTCTCTTATAATGCTTGAAGATTCACTATATGGAGAATTTGATTAAAGACAATATGTTATGTTTTTCAAAGAGGAAAACCAAAGTCTAGTTGATGTCCAATGTTGACATTTCTAAGGACAACATGAGGTTGGAAGTATATCAACAATATTATTCAAATATCCCAAAGTCATCAAGCCTGTCTTACAAATGTTCAACTTAGCCCAAGCCCCACCTTCTGGGTTTGGGAGAAGTTGATGAGTTTTATTGAAATTTCCTATTAAAACTTCTGAGAATTCCTAAAAATGCTTTCATGGAACACAAACCTGCCAGGTGTTTATTTCCTGCAGACCAGATTCTTCTACTGGTCCACTCCAGCTAGCTCAGGACCACTTCTTCAGACTGCTGTACTCCTTCTGTATCCTTTCACCTCTCCTTTAATTCCCTTCCCTTATATGATGAATTTAAATAAAGATTTAAGAGAAGGGAATTAAATGAAGAAAAATAATAGGTTAAAGTAGATATTAGATATCCCCTCCTGTAGAACCCATTAGTGTTTCCTTCCCAGCAACCCCTACCTATTGATCATCTTTATCCTCAACCCTTCAATGCTTCGGAATTTCAGGAGAGATATGTCTTCTGTAGACAAACAACTGCTCAAAATTCCTTCCCTTCCTCAGGTCCAGAGAAATTTTAAGAGAAAAAAAATTAATTCCCATCAGGAACCCAGGGGTGACTTATTTTAAACTTTGGATGATTGGCAGACCATGCATTTTCTTCAGGAGAAAATTCCCATCTCGTTGTATAGAGTGATCCAGGCCCTGGGGACAAAGGCGAGGAAATCTTTAAAGTAGACCAAATGCTTCTTCTCAAAATCTGTGTGAATCGGTCTTACTTTACCTGGTGTGTAAGCACACACTAAGACAGGACCTGCTCAAATTTCTAATTTAGAAAGTAAAAAACTAACTTCTTTAAGGGCATAATCCTGCTAAGGAAGCACTCAAAATACATTATTAATTAGAAAACAATATTTACTGTAAATTGTCTGATTATTTTCTGAGTTCAAGGTTTATTTAAAAGTCAGGCAAGGGTTCTTGTAAGACTAAAATGTACTCACTAAAGTGACAGCTCCCAGAATGAAGGGTATTCTTGCTTTAAGGACAAATTTCAGGCTCACCATTTAAGCAAAACTTCTTCACAAGCCCTAAGATGTCAGTTTCCAAGCTCCAACAATTTTAAGATCTAGACTATATCCAGAGCAACAGGAAGAATCTGCTGGCCACTTTAAAATAGCATTTTGTCCTTGCTACACAAAGACCACTGAGGCTTATTATCCACGCTTGATATTCTGACTTTATGATTGCAAAAAGGAAGAGTGATTTCTTGAGGTGTCTTGGCTAGAGTTGGAAGACAGAGGGAAACACAAGAAGGCCTCAAGACAATGCAAGCCTATGTATAAATAAGGCTTGCCTTAAGCTATGTACAGGCAAAGAAAAAAGAAAAGGGACATAGAAAGGAAATAGTGGGGAAATGTTTTTTTCAGACAATTCTCCACCCTAGTGTGGTTAATCAATGACAAGTGGGACCATCTGAAGTGACTGTGTGAAGAGCAGTGTAAAAGTCTCTCTGTCTTTCTTTTTCTTTGTACTTCATATCTTAGCCAAGGCAGGATGTTCATATTTTCTATTTTGTAAAGCAAAAATTCATGCCGATGCCCTTTCTTCTTTCCAATTGAGTCCCAGACTTTTCTTTTTGATGTCCCTTTGAGCCCCAGGCCTCAGTCTCAGTACTCTGAGTGGCAAACTTAGTGAGGTAAATGGCCTTACTTGCTCCTTTTGTTTCCTTAGCAACTGTGAGAGGGTGTGATTAGAGAAAAATCCAACTGCATCAGAGGTCCATATTGCTCAGTAAAAACTATTTTCTTAGTTAGAGGTACTCTGACTGAATTCCTGAGGTAATAAAATAGGAATGTGTAATATTCTATGCACCTCTATAAATCACTTAAAGATGATGATCATTATCTAAGAATATTTCATACAAGCTATGGGGTGAAAGCGGGGCAGGAGCACGTAGCTCCAGAAGTGGGAGGTGAAAATCTATATAATTGAAAACTAAACACATCAAGAATTAAGAACCAGAGTATATAGAAAGAGTGAGTGGGGTACATCCATAGGTAGATTAAGAGAAGAATGCCTCTCCTACCCATCTCCCACCTCCCAGAAAGGTAAAGGAAACTGGAAATAAAGCTTTGTCACTCCCTATATCACAATTTAATTCAGTTGAGCAAATGATGGGCAAGGGCGATTTTTACTCTGAACCTTAGTGCACCTATCTGGGGTTCAACACACGCAACCTAAAATGTTTGGAAGGCAAAGTGTCTTCATGATGCTCCTTGCCAGGCAAGTAACAACCTTTGTTATATATAAACTTACATGTTCTTCCCTCCTTGGGATGAAACTGTCCAGTGTGGAGAAAAAGTAGGGAATCTTGTGATACAATTTGAAATTCAACCCACTATATAAATATTAAAAAAGAAAAAAAAAGAGTCTCTACTCACAAACATAATTATATATACCCTATCATTGTTTATTGGTGAATGAAGAATAAGGATGAATGAAAGAAGGATATTAACTACATATTTAGAAGAAAAATAAATTTTGTATACTATTTCCCAAAAGAAAGTGTGGTTTCTGAAATCTGCAAATACACATATGTATTTTACAGTTTTTAAACTGCATGGCTGTATCTTAGCAATATCTCCCCTAATAAAATATTCTTCTTCTGAAAAACACAAACCACACAATGCTAAGTGAAATACTTATTATAAATATTGTTTCCAGTGATTCAAGTGCTCCAAATGCCAAATAAATTGCTAGGAATAAAGCTAATATTTTTGAAAATAGTTTCATATTAATGGATTTTTTATGCAAACATAGTTTGAATAATCTGAATTGAAACAATACAAATCAGTGCAAAATATACTCATTGCATTATACCACCCCTTTCCAATTTTTATAAAACTCGTGCCCGTGAAAAGTTACTTTTTATTGATACTTTCCCTTGGCAACAGTAAAATCCCAAGGGATTTATAAAAGGTGCTGGAGGAGGTGCATTACCAATCTTATCATTGCAGTATTCACGTTAAAGCAAAGTAATCCTTTTCTGTTTCTGCCCCAACATTTCATAATTATGTCATTTTACAAGAATTGTGTAATTTACATAACCACCTAAATTGTCATAATTACTAGAAGATGCTGAAAAAGCACACGTTAAGCATTTCAGATTCATTTCTGCTCTGTTTTAAACTCATTTGAAATGCCTTTTGCATAAAAATTCTTTTGGTCAACAAAAAAGTAACTTGGGTTTGATTTTGAAGGAACCTCTCTTCTCCCACTCAAGCTGACTTCTCTTTTCCAGGAAGCCTCTTCCAGGTGAATGCTGAGGTTCTACCTGAGTACTTGAGGGCCACCAAGGTAAACAAGACCCTCCTCAACGATTTTCAAGAAGAGGAAATCGAAACTCACAGAAGTCAATTGATTTGAACTGAGTCACACAGGTAATCTCCACAGAGTCAAGGGTAGAACTCACTTTTTTGACTTGCATATTTTGTTCATTTCCCCATACCTTTATCCAGGGCATTTAAAAGAGAAAAAAGAAAAGATAAAAGAATGGGATGGTTTCTCCAGTTTTCTCAGTATGCCATTTCCATTATAATTATCTTAACCATCTGTTTTTTCTTGGAACGGACAAATGAATTTGATATTAAGAAACTAAACTGTCATTCTGTGTGACAGAGAAAGGTTTCAGAAATTGGACCCTATTTCAGGATACAGGAGTGGATATCAATTTTATCAGAGGTTTTATCAGCATCAGTGAAATAGAATGGCAATATTTGGTTAGATTCTTTGGAAATTAGTGGCTCAAGTAATTTTATAAATAAAATTTTATAAATAAAACTCAATGCAGCATGTTATATATGATAATTGCTAAAAGTGTGATTGGAAAACATGTGACATAAAGCACAACTAAACAGTTAAGTGTATTTGAAAATGCCAACTAATTTTCTTTATCTAATTCTGCTTTAACTTCTCTGAAAAGCTAATCTAGCCTGCATACTTAAAAGATAATATATCAATGTTTAGCTTCTTGTAACTAATTTGGCTGTTATGTGAAGCTATAAAATTTTGTAACAATATTGGTGATATACATATATAGCAAACCACATTTCTAGAGTGTTTACCTCTTGCATATACATACACATATTTGGTCACAGACTGCATGCCACCCATCTACACACAATTGATGATACTGCTAATTCAGACTGACTTTTTAAATAAAAAAAATTTAAAAATGAGCTTATTCACTTATTTGATAATTTTTTTGGTCAAAATTACTGTAGTATATGTATTTTAATCTTGATTTAAATATAGAATTTAAAAAGTAATGTACATATTTTACAGTTATAGACTTTTAAAATTGAAAATATCATTTGAAATAACTAATAATTCTTCATAATCATCATTTAAAATGAATTATAATTGTTTCAATTTAACCTAGCATCAGAATAAGTAACTATCAAAAGAAAAAGCAGCTTATCACTTCTCAAATAAGCTGGGGAGGCAGAGCAATTTTCTTAGAAAAATAAAGAGAGTATTCAATTTAATTAAGGAAGAAAAATAATAAATTATTGTTTCTGCCCTCAAAATTGGGAAAATATTAGCAAGGCTTAGAAGAATCAGAGACCCCTTCAATAATAATGTTTTACATAATTTATAATTTGTCATGACACTGAAGAGAAAAAAAGAAAAAAACATATTTGATAAAAGAACAATTTTGAGTTTTTAATAAAAATGAAATTTAGTCAAAGTTTATAAAGCCATTATATATAATATAGTCTTGTAATTTTAGTCAAATAATTTTATACATGGTGGGACATTTTATCTGAAAAAAACAAACTAAAGTTCATAATATTTTCTAAAAATCAAAGCAATTAAACTTTTCCAAACTATAAATTATATATGAGAAAGAAAGAATTTAATTCTAAATTTCTCTTTCCTGAGATAGTTACCGAAAGACTTATCAATCAATAACTCAACACACTTAAGGCAAATCAGTTGTACATTAGCAATACTAATAGCTTGATCAACTATCCAAGAAATTAAAATCCAAGAAATTAAAACTAAATAGAAAAAAAAAATTAGTAAAAATAAGCATGTAGAACACTGAACATTTTCAGAATTTAATATTAATTTCTTTTTTTTTTCTCTTGGACTGTTTTCTTTTTCCTTTCTTAAATCTTAATATAATATTTACCTTCTGTTTTCTTAAATTTTTGGCAGTGTGGTAGAAGACCAATAAGACAATCTGGAGTATTAAACCTAGTAATAGTTTAGAGTATGAGAAACATCTTTCTGAGATATTTTCCATGTATTCCCTTCTCGTAAATAAGGCTCATTTCACAGCCACAGATAACATACTGCCATCCAGCATTGCATTTGCCTGATACTTTTCTATATTAATCACTCATAATAACCTGTTACTTTGTTAAATACATACACATATATATACACTTATAAATACTTATACAGTATATGTGTATATATTACTTACACATAAAATAAAAATAAAATTGATATTGACTCCACTGAAACAAACAATATGGATATGAATGGTATGTTCAATTTATTTATGCTTTCCTCCTCCCTCCCTCTCTCCTTTACTCCCTCTCATGCTTCTTTCTTCTATTCCTATTTTTTTAACTACTTTCTAGTTTATGTATTGTTTTCTCCTTCCTCCTTTCAAGTGGCTAGTTGTGAAAATGCTAATGAGGCATTTATTCTTCAATGGAGTCTGTTCAATCTAGTAATGTGCCTGTGTAGCCACCAAATAGCCACCAAATAGCCGCCAACGTGAGAATATATTGTCTTCAGTAAGTGTAAAAAATATATACTTAATTTTCCTAATATTTTACAATTACTTAAGATAATTTTAATGCCATTTGAATTTTAATTCATAGAACATTTATGTAATTTACCCAAGATATTTTCAAGAAAAATCAGAAATAGGTCTGATAGCAACAAAACTGTTTTCCATGGAGGAATCAACAATGTAATTATCTCAGATACGGAACAAGCTATCGAAATGCATCATTCACTTGGCAAAAAAGATGAGAAGTTATCATTTTAAGTTCATCTCTTTAAGATGATACGAAGAAACATTCTTTTTTTCCTTTCAAGTATATATTTTTCTGGATAATCTCTGTAGTGTTCAGTGAATGTTATTCATTCAATATTAATTTTAACACAAAACATAATCAAGAATTCTGTCGTACACAGTAGACTTTATAATTATGAAAGGCGCTTTTGTTACTAATATGTCACAGAAATCAAAGTAATTTTCATGTTAACATATTTTAGATATATCTATTAAATTGGCTGGTATTTTCTCTTTATACAACCATACAATGAATGAATAACCTTCAGAGGTTGTTGACAGAAAAAAGTTTCTCTTAAACCCATGAACCCCTTTTACAAAAATGAGAACTAATGAAAACTGTTACTTTTTGCCTTGGTTTCCAGGCATCTCTGGGCTAAATTTTGGGCTCAACTACAATATACTTTCTTGGGGTATATTTTCTGATTTAATAAGAATGAAATGCAACAATGCTTAAAGGAAATAATCATTCTTGTCTATGGCCATGCCACCCTGAACAAGCTCAATCCTGTCTGATTTCTAAAGCTAAGCAGGGTCGGGCCTGGTTAGTACTTGGATAGGAGACCACCTAGGAAGACCAGGTGCAATAGGAGTAAAAATAATAAATAAATAAAAATTAAAAAAAAGGAAAAAAAAAGAGAAAATAATCATTCTCAAAATAGTATAGGACAAAGGGTTAAGGTTTTTATCGTCTGTGAGAAGCAGAGAAATAAAGGTGAAACTTCTAGGCAGGGAAGTTTCAGGCAATCTTCTTTATGTTGGATGCCGGGGCAATGTTGGGTCCATCCCAAGCTTCCTAGTCCAATTTCTCAGGATGAGGCTGGCAGGCAGGAACATTCTTGGGATCGTGGCTATGGGTCAGGAAGTCTCAGTGAGTCACAAGATCTGTGCCAACCCTAGTCCTATTTAAACCAGATCAGACCACTGTTCCCATGTGCCAAGCCCAAATGAGTTACAGGAGGATGAGGATGATGTACCCACACCCGTGGGTATCCTATACAGAAGCACTCAATTAACTCCACAATGATACAACTCTGAATTTTATGAAATTGGATTCATCACATTATGGTAGAAATTTTTCCTTCTTCTCAAAACTACCATTTTGACCTTTCATTTTGTTCTCTTTATGCCTAAAACTTTTATCTTTTATTGTAAAGTTTGAAAATCTTATGTAAATAGGTACAGTCTAATCTAGTATGATATCTTTAACAACTCTTGAACTATTAAACTAGTCAAAGATCTTGTAGGAGATGAAATGGAGAAAATCTATGTTAAGTGCACATAGTAGGCATTCAGTACGTAATATGTATTATATTTATTATTACTCAAATAAAATCAGAATTATACAGATTTATCAACAAATATAGAATAGGTGAATTCAGTTAATTAAGACAGGTAATTCCTAGTGAGAACATATATCAAATTAGCAATCGTGTGCTATTTGAAGAAAATATTTGTTGATATACTACATATTATATGTATGTACAGATGGTAATTAATTTTCACATGCCTGTTGAAGTATCATTGGAATACAACCTATGAAAGTTAGCATGCTTTGTCTAAAGTCTTCAAATTTTTTTAATTTAATTTTTTTGACTTGTCAAAAGGATATAGAGACATAAAGCAATGATTATATTGCAGTGAAGAAGAATTTTGTATTGTCAGCAACAGAGCATCTTCCAAGGGAGATAGATGAATGCCCACTCCCAATGCCTAACTTTGTAACTGCTTTTGCTGTTTGTTTCCTCTCATTCATTTTGCATCCGTGTTAGGCTTGCATCTGTTTATGTACTTGTCTATTATTCATCTACGGGATAACTGCTCAGCAGTCGTTACTTCCTTTCATATCTTTTCTGCATCTTTTTTTCCATGGGTTGTTTTGGCAATAAAACCAAGAAAAGGGTACAAAGCTTATAAAAAAGTGCAGTTGGAACATCATGTTTTTATTGCTCTAGGAACGTTATTGCTGATTTCAAAAAGTTTTTAAAAATGTTAAAATGTACTCAGCAAAGTTTAACGCTCATAGGTATATAAATTTAAAAATTTGAGAAAATGGAATTTAAAAAGTGTTTTCTAAAACAGCTCACTACTGTTTGATCTTTACATGGCAGACTGCCTTGTGTAATTTTCTGTAGACTGTACATTTTAATATCAAAATCTCAAGCAATACAGTCACAATAATCTCTTACATTTATATAGCACTTCATAATTTTATTATGTGTTTACTCATTCATTACGTCCTATGATCTTTCTAGGCAGATAATTAGCATCATCATTTTAAGAATAAAAAAAAAAGAGTGACTGTGTTAAGTGATATGCTAAGGTCAAAAGGTCAATGAACCTCAGAGCCTAGACTAGAATCTATATTTACCTGACACCCATCCAGCCTGGTGTAAACCAGAAGAATCCTCATAATTTAGAGTTGCCCCAGATTTCCCGTGGGCCTAAGGAGTGAATTATAATTTGAGAATCTTAGATTAGGTGAGCATTTCGCCTAATGTGTGTGTGATTTTTCAATTATTTCTGTGTTTCCAAATCCAATAAGACTCTTTTGCAATTAAAGTCCATTACTGCAGAACACAAAAATGTTGCCTTCTATATCCGAGGGTTCATGGATTCTCTGAAGTCCTTCCATTCACCCCAGAATAAAAACTTCAATTCTGTATGATTAATTTGGTTGCCTCAAGCTATATTGTATCTTAAGTATCTAATTTAACATGCTAGATTGGGCCCCAAGTGTAATTTTTAGGTTATTTTCAGAAAAAAAAAAAAAAAAAACGAAGGTACATAAAACCAATTCAAAGAATCAAAAGCAAGACATCTATAAAACCTCATGTATTCAGAATAAGCTTATATTTGTTTCTTTATGAAATCTTTATATATTTATATGAGATGAATTATAGATTATTAGGAATAATTGCTATTTTCCTTCTTCAGACACTTGTTAACTTGTTCATTGTCTTCATAACTATGAAAAATATGAAGTATTACAAGGCAACTACAGTGTCATTCCTTCATACGCAAGGGCCATTAATCATTAAAATATAATTTTTTTTAAATTTTGGTAAGCTCAATAAAAAGAACAATGAAAATCATGATAAAGTCCTTGTGTACTATTAGGCTTGGTTGACTAAAATGTTAAAATGACATGTAGAATTGGTTCTGATTAGAACAGAGATTTTTACCTGATGATGAAAAATAGTCCATGATCTTAGAAGCCTAAAGGATTTTCCAGATTTAAAGCAGCACTAATTCTTTCATTAAATGCCAAAGGCTTCCACTTGAGCATATTAATTAGGTTATGATTTCCAAAGTAATGTTGAGTTGGGGTCATTGGTTATGATACCATTCCTGCAGCTGGCCTGATTATTAAAGGATTGGCGATTAGGTGGTATTGGGAATTAATATGGTGTTGGGGTTTAAAGAAAAATCTATAAAAATATACGTATTTTATCACAGTACTATTTATAGACCCTATAGAAATACATATTGGGTCTAAATGTTGACATGCAGATATAATTAAAAAGTAATTTGATCCTGTTACTTTACCAACTACCACATATGTTTTGCTTAAAATGTAAATGGAAAGGCGAAAGTGAGGAAGTAAACATAGCTCGGCACAGGTACACATGTCCTATATCCTGCTCACAAGTTACATATTGCCACTATATTGCCATTAACCAGAAAACACTTTTCTGCCAAAGAGGTTTTTTAAAAAATGGAAACAAATTAATAATTTATATTAATAATATATAAAACAAAAATTGTAGTAATCACTAACCTTTATGTACTTAATACATAAGTTAAATATTGGCAAATCCACAAAGTTAGTGTGTAACTTTCACATATCTTTCTGAAATCAACACCTTACTAGATAAGTTATAAGAATATAGAGAATTTTAAATAATACTTAACAAGGACATCTTAATAATCTGCTAAAGAGATTTTATTATTAAGTCTCCTTGTGAAATTATTCGAACATCCTATATCTCACAATTGTAAAAGAACAACAAAGCAATTTTCCAAAACCTAGTTTCCATTTAAAAGAAATATTCTTTGGTACCTATGTAAAACTTGTGAAAAGTCACAGAATTTTAACAAGCCATTTGTATTGTGCCCCAAATAACCAAAAAGTATCAATGTTTAAATAATTGCTTAATTATTTTAAAAGTTATTATTTTTGGAGTGGTTAAGCTATCATTAAGTGATAAATGGCAAAAAATGATTTTATTTTGGCCCATGACATCCAGGATTCTCCTTAGAAATCTAAGTTTGTGCTTCCTAATCATTATCAGAGCTGTCACTGTGGCAATATACAACTCATAAGGAAAAATAAACTACCTCCTTCTTCCAACCTCCTCAATGAGAAATGTCAAAAAGTGCCCCCTTACCTTTTGTCCCCTCCCCAAAGAAAGATCCTTGGTGAAAGGGCTAGCTTCTGCTATTTGGGTCTCCTATTTACTAATAGCAATAGAGTAAAAGCACACAGCTAGAAGAAGCTGTCTCTCTGCTCTGACATCTTGTTCTTCATTGTCTTTCAGTCACTGAGTAATTAACTCTTTATAAGCTAAGTGACATCTTCAGTAAATGGTTAGGATTTAGCAGGATTAACAAATGGTGCTATTAACAAACAAACAAATAAACAAACAATAAACCACAGAATTCTCTGAACATTTTTATATGGCTTCTTATTGAATTTGCAGAATCTGTGAGTTAATCATTTCACAAATCTTTTTGGGAAGGTCTCTCCATATTTCTTCTGAGTAGTTATGGTCATAGATATGGTCTTAATATCTACATAACCTTTATCCTCTTTTTTGATTCTTAGTCAAAAAATGCCTACTAGTGGTTAAAAATGCAAACACCATCAGGAAATGATCCCAAATGACTTAATTGTTCTGATTAGATTTAATCTTTCAGAGCATTAATTAACCGTATGAAGCTTCTTCTAATTGAGCTCCATGGCAATCTAAGTAAAGTAAATGCTCATTATTATTATTCTTAAAAATTATAACACTCATAACTACTATGCATAATGTATATCAGTATAATAATGCAATATATAATTATAAAAAGCAATATAAAATATTAAATATAATATAAATAGTAAAACAATCAATAGGCTGATTTTCACTTAGTAGTTCAAAATACAATTTCTCCTACCTAAGATTTTTACCTTAGCGTTTTCTTCCATGGATCCAAAATTCCATAAAAGTATCAAAATTCTGAGTACTATGACTATGTGAAGAAGGGCTCTAAATAGATCCTAACAGATTAACATTAAATATGTGAATGTTATGTCCCTAAATCCAACTTACACAGTTTATGAAAAATGACATAAGTAACATCCTGTAGCACTTATGCATGTCCTAAAATTGTACTTAAGATATAAGCTGATTTTTAAGCAACTTATACACACTTAACAAGAAACAGTGCAAATTAAAAGGCTTTTAAAAATGTAATTAAATTTGAAAATGTTTTAACTGGTTGTCTTTTACCTGAAAGTAGGAAAGCAAAATAAAATAAATGAGCAAAATTGATTCACCTGAACTCCAGAGAACATATAAATACATCATGGGAACATTTATGTAGTTACACATAAGAACAGAAAGGAGAACATTAGAGATATAATGTGAAAAGTCCAGGGGAAAATATTATGAACAAATAAACAATTTTACAGACATTATAAAATTACTGCAAATTAATGATTAAATAATAAAATAAAAAGAAAATTCTTTGCAATTAGTTTTAGAAGCAGTGAATATAAAATAACTAATTGAGATAATAGAGCAAATTGCATTAGGTTACCAACCTGTAGTCATTTATGTTTTAACACAGTATATTATAAAATATTAAATTTATATAAAAAGGCCAATGTGAAGCAAATCGACATTTTTTTGGTCCATATATATGAGGCAGATGATGACTGATGAATGCAAAAACTGAAGCTGATTTCATTTAATGCCGTCAGTCCCTGACCTGCCTGCCTGCTGACATAATTTTCCTTCACAGAAACCAGTCTCCGGTGGCTACCAGTCTTGATCTCATCCAGTATAGGATGAGTTCTCTTTGAATTACTGGAGCAGGGCGTGTGCTAGGATGGATAAATCAGCCAAACAGAAAGGCCTAACAGGGCAAAGAAGCAGTAGGGCACCCGTCCTCACATTGTCCTTAAAGTGACCTCAAGAGTGACTTTCTACGAGGTAAGAGGTAATTCTGTCTCTACTTTGGCTTAGTTTATATCACTCACAGTAAAGGTCACAAATTGTGACAGCTTTCTGTGCTTGAGAATCAGATTACTGTTTGTCTGAGAGGGAGCGGAGAGCCGGGAGGCCTGCTTCTCTTAGGAATCTAGGTCAGGATTCATCCAAGTAATGCCACCCAGGCCTTTCAAAGCAATATCTTACATTGTGGAAATACTTTGAGCAAATCCTGACTGTTGTTCATAAATTATATTACAACCTGAAGGGAGAAAAAGTTATTCTGTCCTTTTTTTGACTCCAGCTTTTCATAAGGTAAGTCATAAAGTTTAATTAGTGACCTCAGAGAAAGGTCATAGTTCTTAAATTCAACTATATCCTTCATAACTTCCACGTCAATAATAATAACTGAAGATGATGTTAGTGCTTCTAAATTCAATAGAACTGTCAGCAGCAGTAAATATACAAGAACTACATCCAAATATATGGGAAATTTTATAAAAAAAGTAGATGAAGCTTTCTGGGTGTCTCTGAGACACTGCAAATAATTTGTACTTCATGCAAATACAAAGCATGCCCACATTTCTTAATAGAGGTGACGATATGAAGATTAGAGATTGGAAGAGGATATGATAAAAGGAGAGAATTACGGTAATGGGATAATCTCTTTTTTAAAAAGCAATTTTAGACATTCAATGTAAATAAATGAGAAGGGCCGTAAGCAAGTACATTAAGTCCATGTTTAGGTGATTTACTTTTTTTTAGATAAAAAGATGGGAAATTTAAACAAAATGATGAAAAATGAAAAGCTTAGGGGAAATATCTTATTGCTCTAAGTGTGTATAAATAATGTGGCCAAAACGATGTCTGGTGCCCACTAAAGTGTGGGAAACAGAACCAGCACTTAAAGTGTTGTGCAAATGTGAGTCTGAAGTCTGGACGCCTGTTGCTGGTGTGAATGAAACTGAACTGCTAGTTCCCTCCAGGGCTGGGCCACTCAAAGAAGTAGAATAAGTGATGGAAACTGGTGGTGAGAAATAAGCAATACAGAGACATTTTAAAATTCCTAGAACCAGATGGATGCTATAATACATTATCTTTTAATATCAAATAACTCACACGAATATCCTGATTTTTATCTTTGGAAGTCAAGGTCTTATGCAGAAATCACCAACATTTCATGCACTGAAGACACTATTCAAAATAGAGGAACCATACTTTTAGATTCTGGTATGGCATTTCAGTTTCCAAACACATATATCAAAAAATGTCTTTTGAATCATTAGTATATCAAAGTGCACTGCTTTTCAAATACTTTATTCAGAGATAAAATATTCAACTTGTGTTATTTCCTTAGCACACTTTATCTAATAAATAAAAACCTCCCTTCTTAAAATTTCCATTATTTTTCCAATGATGCTGAATCTACAATCATTTTTGACTGTAGGCTCTTCCTCGAATTAGTCTACAATATTGTCAGTTCTTCAAATGATCTCCACTTTGTCCTTTTTATTTTTATAGCTATTTCCGTAATTTGAAACTAAACTGGGATTCATGATAACTGGTTTCTGTCCCATCTTTGCTACTTGGTATTGTTCAAATTTCCTAACTTTACTAAATGAAGGAGTAAAGACTGCTTAATCTAAGTTCCTATTATTGATATTTTCCTTCCATATGCATAAGGTATTATAGGATATTATATGCACGTGTGTGAAAAACTTTATATGTCGTGCTGCTTGACTTTTTAATATCGGTACATTATGAAATATTAAATCTAAGAATAATGGCTAATATTTATTGAGTGGTGATTATTTGCCAGATGCTGCTCTAAGTGTTTCACATCTAATTTTGACAATAACTTTATGTTATGCATTTAAAAATCAATCCCATTTTATAGATGAGGGGACTGGGGATCAGAAATGTTAAGTACCTTGTCCAGTATCACTCAGTTTATAAGTAGAGGGGCCAGAATTCAGAAGCAGATAATCTAGTTTCTGGAGCCACATTTTTTTTTTTTTTGACAGAAATAGGAATTTATTAGTGGAAGAGTGAGAGAGGGCAGCACCAAGACTCATGATTGCAGGACCCACCATTTGTCCAAGGGCACACGATTGGAGATATATTTGATCTCACAGCCATCTGGGATGTGCCGCTTTTCAGCCACCATGTCTTCAAACTCATCCGCATTAAACTTAGTAAAGCCCCATTTCTTGGGATTGTGGATCTTTTGACAGCCAGAGAACTTGAACTTGGCCTGCGTAGAGCCTCAATCACATGCTCCTTGTTCTGCAGCTTGGTGCGAATGGACACGATTATTTGGCCAATGTGGACTCTGGCCACTGTGCCCTGGAGCTTTCCAAAGGCACCCCATATACCTGTCTGGAGTCTAGATTGGAAATAGCATGAGATCAGACATGAGTGTCCACTGGAAAAGGACTGTCTCCAAGGTCCTTTAGAACAACCCATACAAATAATAGATTGCACACACTACCAAGGATGCTGCTGCTGTTTGCAGCCATTGCACACCGGGCTCCCATGGGGAAAAGAGCACCATTGTGCCATGCTGCCTGTCAGCTTGTGTTGAAAAGCTACATCCATTTCTGTGATAAGAATGGCATATAATTCACTAAAAAGCTCTACATCAAATTATAATTGTAAAGAATATATCCAGTAGCATTTGAAAAATCAGGTTCTATGTATTATTATTATTTTGGCTAAGGGAATGGGACTAACTTTAAGAAATGTGGCTCAGAGATTGTTTTCCTGAGTTTTGGGTCTGTTTCCTCCTCTGGGTCTCCAGCTACCTGGCCCCAGGCTATCAGTACTGGCTTCTTTAACATTTCCCTGAGGGCCCTTACTACCACCTACTCTTAATAATTGATTATTAACCACTGAAATTGCTACTGCTCTCTATTTATCTTTAACATTCTTATATCTGAAGTCTCTCTGGAAATCATTTTTTTCACCTCTTATAGGACTAGAGTTTTGAATACTGTGGTGAGGATGAAACTGTTAAACACCGTCAATAGAATATTTTTCTGCTTGGAGTTGGAAATTTCAATGACCCTCCCCTCTTTTGTTCTCCTCTCAGAAATATGAATCTATTCTATGGATGCAATCTGACTCTTACATACGCATGACTCAACTTCTCTGACTCTCCTTTGTCTGCCTTTTCTCCTTCCCTTTCCTCCTTCTCCGTCTTTCAAACTCCATAAGAGAAAAGATCCACTCAGATAAATTAATCACCTTTTGAAGTGGACACCTTCTTGTGTAGGCTGCTTCCATGGTCCATTGGTCTCTCACATACACAGTATACAGATATTTGCATTTGGTTTAAGTACTAATGCTTGTCCTGTATCAGTTATGACCAATTTAACAGGACCACATGAAAAAAAAAATGATATTTTATACTCAGAGACCAAAGTGTAGCTGCTAAATATATGAGAATTATGGGTAAAATTCTTGAGTTACTTACAGACTATTCAATATAACTATTAAACACTTCCTAACAACAAGCTGTTTAGATTCAGTAACATGTGGGTTTCACTTTCATTTATGTAAACTCTTGAAGGAGGAGGAGGAAGAGAAGGGAAAGTGGGGATGGAAGGAGAAGAACATCAAAAACAACTACATTTTATAGATGCAATTTCGGAACACAGAGGGAATGGGTAACTTTTCTGAGGATACGGAACTAATGAGGGGCAGAGCCAAGATGTGATTTGAAATAATGATGCCTGCCTTATACTATCATGCTGAATTCCGGAACAGATTTCAGGTTCTTTTTAAGAGGCCTTCTCTACACTCTTGTGCTTTTCTATATGCTTGCATCCTTGTCCTCATTCTCTTGTCTCTCTCTCTCCCTCCCATCCCTCTCTCTCAGTACTTTATTTATTTTAATTATTATTATTTTAAGCTACTTCTAGGTATTTTAAAACTTTTTCTAGAATGTCCAAAATTGTGGGGGTTTTTGTTTGTTTGTTTTCTTTCCCTGCTTTTCCCCCAGGGTAAACACAATGGTATGCTATCAAGTTTATCCTAAAAGTAAATAAGAAGTCAAAAATAGAGCCAAACTGAGATTCTCCCCTTGTATTGACTCTATCTCAAACCTTTCCTTAATACCTCATGAAGAATTCTTCCTATCATGGATAGTTAAAAATATTGATGATTTCCCTAGAGTGAACAATGCTCTGTAGCACTGAGAAGTGTAAACAACACAGCTTTTCCCTTCTACTTGGCAGGGCAGCCAACAGAAGCTGGAGGAAGTCCCACATTCAATTCCTTATATTAACTTAACATAAAATATACACAGATTTTTTAATGTAAGAAATGAGGTATGGTAGGAAGAAAGCAGATGTGGAGGTCAATGTGATGAAGTCTGAGTGTGGTATCAACCCTATCCAACTAACCTTCCCTTAAAACTGTTTCTCATTGCCTGGCCAAGGATTATTTGCAATCAACAAACTTGAAAGTTCTTACTGAGAGATAGATGTAAACGTTGCAACAAAAATGAAAACATTCCCATATTAAGCTTTGGAAAAAATAAAATAATTTAATTAGAGGTGTTTTAATGATTAAAATATTTTAATATTAATCACCCTCCTATTGCTACCACACATAATGCAATCAGCAGAGTCAATGTGTGTATACTCTTATGATGATAAAGACCAAGACACAGAATTCAATTAAAGACATTTCACTCGAAGCATATCCCTTGGCCCCTAATTAAGTGGGAAAAAGAAAAATGTATAAAGACTTCTTGAAATATTTTCAGAGAGCTCTAAAACAGGAAGTATATCCAGCGGTTACTTGGAGACCTCTGGGCTGTTACAAAGGGAAGAGTGAAAAATAAGGCTAACACGATGCCCTTGCCAAAGACCTTCACACACACGAAATAATACTATGGGTCCCTACTCCTAGCTCCAGCACTTACCTCCCTACTGATTCCTTCACTGTAGTTTGTGAAAAAGGCTTTGGTCTTTACTGTACTATCCTCCCAGCTTTTTTCCCCTCCTCTTCCTTCTACAGCTAAGTTTTAGCACAGTTACTTGCATTTTCTTTTCTACATTTCCTCACCTGCCAGTCACCCATATGTAAACTGCATTCAAGCTTCAACTATGTGGTCTGACCCCCCTGAACCTGTGCCAACAAAGATCACTGAGGTCTTACTAAGTGCGAGACATAATGCACATATGTTTCAGCCTCTCTTCTCTTGATCTTTTGAAAGCTTGTGGAACAACTCTATAATACGGAAATTCTCTTCTTTTAATCTCTTTATCATAATGTCCTCTATGATTATCTCATTTCTTATTGATCATTCTTCTTAAAACGTAGCAGAGTTCTGTCCATTCCATTAGATTTTCAAAGAACCAGTTTGTTTGATTTATTTATCTGTTGAATATTTTCTATTAAATAACTTTTTACTCTTACCTTTTATATTTTTTGCATTTACTCTACTATTTTTCTAATTTTCTAAGTTGACTTTTTAGCTCCATTTTCAATCTCTCTTTTTTCACTGTACTTATATAATAGCTACATAATTTTCCCATTAAATACCACTTGAGCTAATGTTCTTAATCTGCAGTATTTTATGTTTAATTTCATTTTAATATTGTCTTACATTTTGATGTTTTAATTTTTACAAATGTGTGAATATTTGAAGTGCATTTTTTTTTGGTCTTTTTAAAAAATATTCTAAGTGGGAGACTAAAACGATTTGCTTCATGTGTTTTAAAAGATTATTCAAGCTTTTCTGGTAATAGTGGATAGAACATGGCCAGAGTGAATGTTAGGAAACAAATTGGAGGTTGTTGCAGTAGTTCTTTTGTGAGAGAATGATGGTTTTATTAGGATATTTATAGTGAAGATAGAAGAGTGAACAGATACAAAATATTCACTGAAGGTACAATAGACAGTGTAAATAGTAGCATCATAAAAAAAATTAAGAAAAAATGAGTAAAGGGTGAGCAAGGGTTAAGCATAAGTAGAGTCTTCTTAATTTCTCTATGTGTCCCTTCTAATTAAGTAATGAGAATAATTCATATTGGGTCTAGGCTTTAAGTTATCTTAGCCCTAACTGCACTCATCGTTTCCACCTTTAACAAAAACATAGGTATGATGTTTTTTATTTACTTACTAAATAGACTTTAAATGATACTATGGGTCAATATAAAATAATAGCGTTCTTTATTTGGTGTAGGATAACCATATGAACCAAGGGACTATGTTAACATACATTACGATAACAAAATGTTCTTCTAACTGTGGAAAGGCTAAATATAAATCCTGTTCAATAGTCACTTTTTTTGTAAGCCAATAGAATTCTGTGATACCATTTGCTCAATTTATTTGATTGCACTTAATTTTTAATGGGCACCCAGAATAAGAAGAGTTCGTATATATTAGGGGTAGGGAGAATTGTGCTTGGGAAAGGTACTTGGATAAGAATTGGAATACAGATTCTTTTAGTTGGTGCATTAAGATTTTGTTTACACCATCAAGAATCAATAAACAATCTGAATTTAAGACATTTTGGATTTGCTGCCTAGAGGAATAACTAAAGATACATTTTCAAAGAGTACAGATAAAATTTATAGACAGCTGAAATTAGGGTGAAATACAACAGGACATTCTCTGCTACTTTGTCCTATAGTTTCCTTGCATAATCCAAGAACATTTAATCAGTTCAAATGTGCCTGAATAGAGGAGAACAAAAATTGCTGGAGGGTGAAAGGGATGGGAGGGAACAACCCAGAGATGGCAATTGCCGCTGCAGCTCTCCAATGGCAACAAGTGTTATGGAAATACCCATAACCACAATCGAGCCTATGTACAGCAGGAATCTGGTCTTTGGTGCAAAGAGGAACAGACTTTTCAGTTGTTTTAATTTGCCCATGATGTGAAATAAAATAATGACCACGTAAGGGAATTTAAAAAGAGAGAATCTGTAGATCCAGGGTAAGATTGCTGCTTCAAATAGGGATCACTCTTTAAAAAAAAAAAAAAATTCATATATAGCCCCAAGAAAATCTACAATTTTAAATTACTATTGGAAGGCATTTACTTACTTTAATCCAAAAAAAAAAAAAAAAGAAAAAAAAACTGATAAAAAAAAAAAATAAATAAAGTAGGGTACTAATCTGTAATATGTATGTGTGAAATATTAGTCTATAAAATTTGTTCAACAGGTTTGAAGCAACTATCCTATAGCACAATTTTTTTTTTTTTTAACTCTACACAATTACCTGCTGAACATGGTTTAAAAAATTACCTGGATACTCATCTCTTTTCTATCTGGAGTAGAGTACAGATTCACTAATGTGCATTGACTGTCTCTGTCCTATCTAATGAAATTTTTCCTAAAGTCAAAGTTAGACACAAACTCAAAAGTGGAAAGTGCAACTATGTGCAGTAATCTTTGATACATAAGGGCCGTTTTATATATTCATCAACAAGAATAATTTTTAAAAAATATAATACTGGCAATGTAACAGTCTGTTATGTTAACCTCAATGAGATTTTCTGCATTTGTTCAAAATACATTAAATATTCATTTAGTAAAGTGAATATATTTCAAATGTTCATTTTCATTGCAGTTATCTTATAATTAATTATGGAGTATTTGAAATTGCTAGTGGATACTATGAATTTCTTTTTTTGGTAATAGGAATTTCTCGTATAGTCACTGAAACATTAAGATTACAGAAATTTTTCATTGCATTTCCTCCTATTTTTCTTTTCACCTGTGGTTTAATGTTAAATGGTGTTTCTTAATTTATAAGCAACTTATTGTATGAAATAAACACATTTCAAATTGTTAAGCACTTCTGTCTTTTAGGTTTGCAGTTATGCATGTCTTGACTTTCAAACTTTATTGCAGATTAAACACAGATTAAAACATACATGTGCATACGCACACACACACCACACACATACACACACACACACACACACGCACACACACACACACCTTGAATTTGCTTAGGAAAGAAATCCATCAAAATAAATAATTCATGTTGGGATGGACTGAAATCTATCTAGTCTTTTAGGAGGTGCCAACAGATGGTTTACATTTATAGAATGCACACTTGCTGACTTCCAAATAGAAATTAAAATTCATAAAGTATATCATTAGTACTCTTTATAAGCAGCATTATGTTTATGATATGAATTTGGTTTTCCCCAGGTGAATAGTTTTTTTTAGTAAAAAAAAAAAAAAAACAGTGAAACAAATTGCTTTCCAGTTACTATTTCATATTAGCATGTTTAAAATCAAACCCTGTTGGTGATCAGCCAGCAACATTAAGTCAATGGGCTCAGAGCTAGATGAGGCTTTATTTCCATGATAGCCAAGATTTTATAAGAACGCTTAGACATTTTTCATTATTAAAACAATCGATATTATTACAACTAATAAAATATGGCAGTATCTCAAGCGTTCAGATATTATTACATCAGGTAGATTAGGAATGTTTAAACAATATAATTAAGAGTGAAACTTCATCTTATTAAAGGTCAGGCAACTAGGCCCTTTAGTTAATTTTAGCAACTCTTTGGCCTAAGTGTGGCCACTTAATTCCATGGAATTACAGTAACATTTCATTTTCAGTGAACCTTGCTGCTAACTAAAATGTTAACATTTAACTCAGGTAAGGTTATGATTAAAACTTACTTTAAGCCCACAAAAAGAGATGATTTATTGTTCATTAAGATATTGTCTATATAGTAGAAAGGGTAATATTGTCAATTATACATTTAATGCAATCAAAAAGTCCAGAAAACCATTAAAAAAATAAGCCTGGGACCTTATTCACTGTGTAGGTAATGGCTTACCTGATCACATTAACTAAATAAATGGCAAAACCTCTTCGGAAAGTCTGTATTTATATGCAGGCTATAAGAAAATTAACTAAATGAACTGGTCAACTGCTAGATGCCCATGCGTTTTAACTCTTTTAAATTATGCAGGCAATTGTTTTTATTGTCTTCAACATGTTGGGTTGCCCAATGCCAAATAATTTAGATAAATATTATAGTGGCAAAAAACTTGTCATTTTTGTAAAACAAATAAATAAACAAGAAAGTCAAATATAAATGTTTGGTATCATAGAAATAAAATAACTGGTGCTTAGGTTGGATTTGTTGCTTTCTAAGCAATAGTTTCAGTAATGTATAGATAGTTCCTCCACATTTTTATGCAGAAATACGTAAGTGCTGGCACCTATCATTCCAGGGCAAATGTAATATTCTCTCTTTGTAAACTTTAGATATTATATACCCTGTGGCAATGGATGAGGGACAAAAGTTTTAGAGACATCTACTCACAAACATCTAGAGCTGAGCTGATATGTTTGCTTTTTCAGTGATTAATTTGATATGCTAAATCAGGGATAAAAATAAACATTATATTTAGATTCAACTAATCCTTAATTGATTTAACATGTAGTATACACATGACCAAATATAAGATTGAGCAAGATCTTCTTTAAAATGGGTTTAGGAAAAATACAAAATATATTTTATACAACGATATTTTATTCTTAAAAATAAAATATAGAATACAATTTTTGATATTTTAAAAGGGATACAATGATTTGGTACTATTTTTGAATTTTATGTTCCAGCATTCAATATTCCTCTCTGTCAGTCTGTTTTTTTTTTTTTTCAACTAGACACATAGTATTCCAAAAGCTTACATTCTATATTCTTTTTCGAAAAGCAATTGGCATTAAATGTCCTTGAAAACACAAAGTAGAAACAAATTCTTCCATGTAAAGCTCCCTAATTAAACAACTTAAAAAAAAAAAAAAACTGTGAGCAGGAGATTATGCTTAGCGAAATATACTTTATACATCCATCACAGAAGACCTTGAATAAATTCTGGGTTGTGTGGTGAATAATTAATAACATGGACATATCCTCTCTGGCTTTAGGTTAGGAGAAAGTATAGTGAGGGGAGAGAGAGCCCTCTGGAGAGTAAGAG
>NW_011888785.1:5895003-5898164 GCF_000151845.1 Pteropus vampyrus | reverse complement strand
ATATTTTTTCACAAAAGACTGTAGCCAAATTTAAATTATTTCTTTTACTATTTTAATAAATATCAAAAACCTGATTCAAAAAGAAATAATGTGAGAAACAATATGCCATGGTCCAAGCTATGTTGCTTGATGTTTGTGCGTTCTTGTGCAAGTCTTTTAATTTCTAAGGTCTTAGTCTTCTCGAAAACATATGACTAAAGAATTTGAAGATCCTTGTAGCTCTGTAATTCTATTGAGTCTGGACCAATTAGTCAAACAGTTACCTGCCATTACAGAGGCTGCGGTGTATACATTTTAGCACCAAACCACAATTTAATAACAGGGCACAGGAGCCACAAAGCCTTCTTTTCTGTTCCATTACTAATTTATCAGGGGCTAAAAGCAACCGAATTGAGGATCCCAGGCAGACAATGATGCCTTTGAGGGGCAAGAGAAGCATCGTTTAAAGGGAAAGCATTACCATTCTAAAATAATGGAAGAGCACATGGCTTGAGTGCTTGAAACAGAGCACTACAAAAAAGGTATTCTGGGCTTAAAGGACCCAAACACAAAGGCTTTTAGTTGGACTTTTAAGGGGAAAAGAAAATAGCTCCCAATAAATTGGTTTCACCAGTATCCTTTTGTGTGTGTGCTGGTGCAGAGGGGGCTGGTGGGGGTAGAGGAAAAGGCAATCCATAATTTCCCCCAAATTTAACAATATTATGTTTCCTATTTAGAACAAAATCCCAACATTTTGCTAATGGGGATAAAGAAAGCAGAAGAGATATTCTAGCGTCCTTGTTTATCTTAGTTACTGACAGATCGTGCATACAACCATACTTGTTTGGTGTGTTAGCAATATAGCTACATATCTTTTTCCCTCTATTCTCCTTGCTACTTTGATTTAAAAAACAATAAGCACATAGTACTATATGCGCATATGTGATTTAATTTAATCTGATTTGAAGAGCAGCGATGAGACTAAAAACCAAGTAATTAGCTAATTAATTATGTCACTTATATATTATCTCTCATAATGACACATGATGATAGTATGTTTTATTTGGAAAATTAGATGAATTAATAATTGCTAATTTGAAGAAATACAGAGGATACATGTGAAAGAAACCTTTGGTATCCCAATCAGGTTGGCAAGGCATTTGTTCACAGATTCTCAGTACTAAAGATTTTTAATTGTTAAAAATTCTACTAAAATGCCAGGCATTATTATTACCATATGTGTATATGTAAAATTATAAGTTGGAAGAAAAAATCTCATATGATAAAAAAAGAAATGTGTTTTCTAAATCTCTTTAGATGGTCATTAACTATGAAAGAACATTTAAATACCTAGATCAGAAACATATATTTTCCAATCATTTTTCTGTTGAGATTTATGTCTTTGAAGAAGCTGTGCACACAATTACTTTACAACTGCATTGTAGAATAGTTATCTTTATCGGCCATATCTTCGTCATCTCCTTAACTATGCCTAATGTCACTCTACTTTTGTTTAAACCAGATATCATCCATAACTGAAAACATTTTTTCTCTTACCTATTATCATATCCATACAACAAAATAAATCTCATAAGAACAAGGAGATGTTCATAGCACAAATTGTGGAGTTTTAACTATTTAAAAATTTTACTTATTTTGCATAGATGGCTATCGCCCTGGCATCTTTAAATGAAAGATAGATTCCAACTGCAAATTGCTTCTGAATAATCAAAGATTTTAAAGGAAAAGAAAGATATAAAGCTTGTATTTTATAGTATTGATAATAAGGAAACTATTTTGGGGGGCAGATGGAATAATTGAATGAAAGGATGTTTCTGAAAATAGTCAGGATATCTTCTGGTACAGCAAATGAAGAAATGATGATAATGTAACCCAATATATTTGTCTCCTATTAGTTGCAAATTCACAAGATCACAGTTTTCTTCAATAGGACATGTGGTGATGTGTTTCACAATGTCATTTCAGGTGTGAATATACAGGAAGAACATGTAGTTTATGCATTCGGGTTGAATGCTTTATAGTCATAGCCATTATATTAATATCAAGCAGTGTGGGTTCCCTGGTTTATCATATTGTAATGATGGCAAGACTGGAATGCTGGGTTTAGGGATGATTTAGGATCTTACTGCTTTGGTTAGCACAGTTTAATTATGGATCTTCATGTGATATGGTTCAGAGAACAGATTTTAATTGAATGACAACTCTACATAAAAATGCTGTGGATATCTCCACTGGTTAAGCTCATTTATCTTGTTTTGAAAAGGCATGCTCTAAAACTGTACAGATGTGATATCACTCAGTTGTTTCTAGTAAGTGGCTCTAATTAAATTTTTTCTTCCTTTCTTCCTTTTCCATTTGTTCACATTAAGGCAAGTGTGTGTGTGCGTGTGTGTGTACAAAATATATCTGCATAATTTCTCATTGTGCCCACAGATAATATATTAGTATCTAGAAATAATTATTTTAACATTTTACTCTAAGAATGATCTTCAGAGGGATTTAAATTGTTCAATGCATATTTATATTTTATTGTTTTAAGGAAGAATGCCCTAGACTTGAGCAGCTGTGTTCCCTATTTTGATGGGCTTGAACAATATACTTTGGACTGGGGCTTTGGCTAACATGAAGATATGGTGACTTGTATGCTCCGTCTGGGATTTGAAGTAGAAGGTAACTGTTTATGCGGTCACTGACTGCCTGCTTGCAAAACGATGTGACAGTCCTAGGCTTCACATTTTCTTAGATGATTTGCAATGATCAGTTCTGAGTTGGGCAATAGCCTCCTTTTATCTTACTTTTCCTCTTGACAGCAAATGATCCTACCTTCATATACCTGGCCAAAGTTTTCTTACTAAAATGCAAATGTCCTCAGGTTACTTACTACAAAAAGTTTTAAATGATTCCTTGTCATCCAAAATTCTAATTTGCCAGCATGGCATTAAGGATCCTTTATTAACTACCTCCCTTCTATCACTTGACTTTATATTGTCTTTATCACTTGATAATTTGCTCATTAACATCAGACTTAGTTTCTCAATCTATACTGTTTCTATGAGTGTGTGTTACACATGAAGTTTCTTGTACTTTGAATGTCCTCCATCAACCTAAATTCTTTTTCATTGTTTAAAATTCAAATTAAACACCATAACCTCTGAAGTATC
>NW_011888785.1:5887448-5894953 GCF_000151845.1 Pteropus vampyrus | reverse complement strand
CAGGGCAAATGTAATATTCTCTCTTTGTAAACTTTAGATATTATATACCCTGTGGCAATGGATGAGGGACAAAAGTTTTAGAGACATCTACTCACAAACATCTAGAGCTGAGCTGATATGTTTGCTTTTTCAGTGATTAATTTGATATGCTAAATCAGGGATAAAAATAAACATTATATTTAGATTCGACTAATCCTTAATTGATTTAACATGTAGTATACACATGACCAAATATAAGATTGAGCAAGATCTTCTTTAAAATGGGTTTAGGAAAAATACAAAATATATTTTATACAACGATATTTTATTCTTAAAAATAAAATATAGAATACAATTTTTGATATTTTAAAAGGGATACAATGATTTGGTACTATTTTTGAATTTTATGTTCCAGCATTCAATATTCCTCTCTGTCAGTCTGTTTTTTTTTTTTTTCAACTAGACACATAGTATTCCAAAAGCTTACATTCTATATTCTTTTTCGAAAAGCAATTGGCATTAAATGTCCTTGAAAACACAAAGTAGAAACAAATTCTTCCATGTAAAGCTCCCTAATTAAACAACTTAAAAAAAAAAAAAAACTGTGAGCAGGAGATTATGCTTAGCGAAATATACTTTATACATCCATCACAGAAGACCTTGAATAAATTCTGGGTTGTGTGGTGAATAATTAATAACATGGACATATCCTCTCTGGCTTTAGGTTAGGAGAAAGTATAGTGAGGGGAGAGAGAGCCCTCTGGAGAGTAAGAGATCCCCAGATAAGAATACATAGCAGCTGGATTTTCAACCTAGCAAAGGAATCTCAACAGTACAATGGTGTTAGGTAGAAAGAATTTACATTTTTGAGCCATCTTTTACCTTGTAGCGTGGATGGAACCCAAATGTACTCTCTGTCCCTGGTGGAATGACTTGGAAGACTTCCGGGCTCAGAGTCAGGGACCTGTCACTGTTGTGGCTATTGCAAAGTACAATTCAAATGGTGATACACCCAGATAGGGTATAGATGTGGGATGACAAATCCAGAGTTCTGGTCAAAGGAGCTCCTACCAATCAGACAGTAGTAAACGAAATCAGACTATAGCTTACAGTAGCAACTGAGCAAGCAGCAATGATGTCGATGAGGGTTACTGCCCTAGGAATCAAGGGAGCCAGAGGATACAAGTCAGATTTTCCTTTCCCATCAAGAGATGACTTAGACCATATCTCTCCCAACACACATCAAGATGACATCTTGGAATAAATCTGAGGAGGGGGACAGGTGGTGAAGAATGCTGAGGAGCTGTACATTTTATCTTAGAATGATTGAACATTAAGTAAAGAATTCGTTAACTGTCAGAACAAACACATTTTAAAATAGATAAGACTATACACTTTGTTTTGCTTTCCTGCTATTCAGCAGATGGTGGTAAGTTAGACTCAATTAATAATTGATAAAATAAACTAAATGTTATCTACATACCTGAGTAAGCTGTGAGTTTGCAACTCTACAAAAACAGGTAGTATTATTATGATTATTTATATCTTTTATTGTGTGGTATATCCTACATCCAGGTGAAGGAGGGAACCATACAGCATCAAATTTTTTCAGTTTTCATGCATTTTATCAGAAATCTCTCTGAAACAGCCATATCACATCCTTTCAGGTTGGCCTTGGTTTCTACATTACATAAACCAAAATACAAAACACCTGCCTCTAGGGACCTCAGTAGCCTGATTATGAGACATCTAGAAATGTTCTGGCTGTTTTCCAGGCAGGAATCTAAAGGGAGGTTCCTAAGTCCTGATCACAATTAAGGATCTCACTCAGAATATAGGCTCAATTTTTACGAGTAGTAGAGACCATCAATGAACAGAACCTAAATTGTAAGAAAGTCAAGTAGCTACTGTTTGTACACTTTTCAGAACCCTGAGCCACCATATAAGAAATACAGCTATTCTTCTGGAGTGACCTTGGAGATTTCATGTGGAGAATGAGTCTCTGACATTACATGGAGAGACCAAGCTGTCCCAAGTGTCCCAGCATTGGTGCAGTCATGTGAGTGAGAGATCTTGGATGTATCGTTCCATTTGTGCATTCCTATTATCATAGCCCCAGTTAACTTCACTGGGAGCAGAAAGACTGCCAAGTTGAGCCCAGTAAATGCCTAGAATCATGAGAAAATAAGTGGACACTGTGGTTTTAAGCCACTAAAATTTAAGATAGTTTTTCATATAGCAATAAGTAACCCAAACTGAAACTTTACCAGAAGTAAGGTTTTGCTGTAACATAAACCAAAAATATGTGGCACTGGTGTTGTGATGGAGACTGGGCAGAATCGGGAAGGACTTTGAGAAGATTGTTAATGAAAACTGGAAAGGCTCTGTTTTTCAGCTTTCTATGCCACCCTTCACTTGGATTTCTGTAACAACGTCTTGATTTTTCTGTCACAAATACATTTTTTTCCAAGTCAGAAATCATTCTAAAACCAAATCTGATCATATCAGAGTGAAAAACTAAATAAATAAACCCCGCTCCCCAAACTGTCAAAGATACTCTACTAAGCATCGAATAATTTGTTTTTTATTTTTATATTGGGGGCTTCAAGGTCCAGTTTACACTTGCTTCTCTGGTCCTAAGAGTTAGTGCATACATTTTGACTTGAAAAATGTTTCTCTATGTTTGGAATCCTTTTCCTTCTCTTGTATTCTCTTTCCTTTTTATTTAGTTTTTGCTTAGGAGTGTCAGTTCAGATGTTATTCATCTTATCACTTAAATGTCCATATTCTTCTGTTACCCTCCCCATACTGTGCTAATTGTTCCAACTAACACATTTTTGAATTCTGACATTTTTCATATTCCTCTCTATTGTGGCTTCCACATCCTTTCTTGGCTAATCTAATACCCAAATGTTCTTTTCATACTTCTTTTGGGAAATCTTTTCTCGCTTTTCCAAGATTGAGTTAGATGCTCTGCCTCTGGATCCTATGGTATCCCATCCCCACCCCAGGAACTGTGTTTTTCAAGCTACAATATACCTGTGTGTTTATGTCGATCTTGTTCCCCTTAGACTCTCAGTAAATTAAAGACAAGAGTCATGCCTATTTTTCTCTATTCCCAGGGTTGAGAATAGTATCTGGTACACAGTCAGCTCTTTATAAACATATTCTGACTAAGTAAATAATGAATAAATAACTGGGCCAAGTACTTTTGTACTTTTTCTCAAATATTTTCATTCTGGCAAAGTAAACATACAAAAACCATCTCCCAATTTGTGGTATTCATGTAATTTTTGTTTGCTTCTTGCTTTTATTGTGAGAGGATTATACAGTGGGAATAGTGGTAAAATTGGGGAGTATGGGTTGTTGTTGAAGTACCCTCTTGCCCTTGGCCCAGACTAAGTAGGTAAATGCTATTGAGTACATGTTAGTACTACATAAAAGGCAACCTTTTCTATGATGGCCTATTCTCTGTGCTCATTCAATTGTTGTTTTTACAAGGCAAATAGCTATCAGTGTATAGAGAAGCCATCAAGCTCTTATAAATGGTTTTAAAATACTGTTTTTAGTTTGTATGCCTTCAAATTGCGCTTAAATAACACAGTTATTTTTGACTGATTGATTCTAAGAATTTTGCTATTACAGCCAAACTATGACATTTTGCATCATATATTTTTAGCATTTTTAAAGAATGAAATGCTTTTCTATTTTTTAAAATGATTTTTCATTTTGAATTTCAGCCAAATATCTCAAAAATCCATAGCTCCTAGAACTCAGGGAAAATTAGCAAGGCCAAATAAAATATATGTGGCTTGCTGCTGCAGCTGTATATTTTAAAGAAAGCTAATATATCGACTAATTCTTAGAAAAGCATCTATAAATTGCTGTCTTTGAAAAATGTTTGTAGCTATAAAGGCTAGAGATGATGTCATTTTGCTGCCACAGGTAAAGAGGCTTCTGTGTGTTTGACCTTTTAAGTATATCTATTGAGATTCTAAATACCAATGTACCAAAATACATCCACCATTATTTCTCCAACAGGACTCAAAATAAAATGTTTTACTGTATCAATTTATATCCTTATGCTTTTTTTTTACCCTCTGATTATTTTAATGGCTACCTTTTAACATACAAAGGAATATACATTGGTTTAACTAAATGGACAAATACTATTCCTTTTAATATAGCCTCATAATTTAAAGCGATCATTGTCTAATCAATTTCCTTGATATTAATGATCACCACTGGCATTAAAATACATTAATACTTAAATAATATGATATGCTGCTGTATAATTAAAGTTTTTTTGTTTTAATTTCTTTCTCATGTGAACATTATATTTTAAAGCTAATTTCACTTGAAACATAATTGATGAATAAGTTAGTTTCTTTCTAGAAATACCTGTGATATATTAAACATATTTGTATATAAGTGTATATCTGTGTGTTTTCCAGGGTGTGGCAGATTAAAGATACCATAGATTCTTTGATGCTTTTCCCACCAAGTCTTAGAAGGTTCCAAACTGTTTAACCAAAAGACAACAGCAAAAGTGATACTGTGCCCATTTCTGGTCCAATCCTTAGGAAAGACTGGCAGCTTCTCCCTCCTGTCTTTTGAAACTACATGGATAAGTATATGGATCCAGACCAACCGAGCCTTTCAGCCCTCCATGCTAAGATGCAAAGCTGAACTCCCTAGTCATGCCTCATGGAACAGAAGAATTACTTGCTAAATTACCAACCCATAGAACCATGAGTTGCAATAATTGGTTGCCGTTTTAAGCCACTAAGTTTTGCATGATTTGTTATACAACAGATAACCAGAATATAGGATAGATGGTATAATTCTTGGGCTGACACTCATTTGGTGATTCACTTTCATCAAACTATTTCAGAACTATTCTACTTACTAGGCTACAATAGGGCAAATATCTAAATATTGGAAATAACCCACAGGCATATCGATATTGAAACTATTAAGTCTGTAATTACAAGTTAAAGACTTAATAGGAAAAAAAAAAAAATCAAGGTTACCGCCATGTATTATCTAAGTTTTATAACTGTTTTGGAGGTAAGTCAGATCTGTTAGCTTCTACTCCACTGATCGAACCACTTAGTAGAATTATCTGAGTTTAGATTTTAAACATCTAGATTAAACATTAAAATAACATGTACATGTGCATGTGCACGTACAGACACACATGCACACACATACACGCACTCTCCAAATACTTCTCTCATATCACCAGATTATAAGTCATCTTATAAAGATTCTGTGAGATAAGTGAATTTACCCACCACCCACAGGCAGCTGCTTTTGGGTAGGAATTAATCTACAATGGCAATAAATAAATAAAACAAAAAGGGAATGAAAAACAACATATGCCTTTTAGTATTCATATGTATGTATATAAATACAGATACTTCAAGCATATGCAAATTTATTGATTTAGAATTCAGCATGAAGAGGTGCCCAAAGAAGTATCAGAATAACAATGTAAAAACATATAAGAAATTCTTCTTCCATTTGGTTTCTTTTAAAATTTTAAAATAAAACTAGTACCACTTAAAAAACAAATACAAGAAATATGTTATAGAAGGTATAATCTTTGGGGATTCCTAGCATTACTAATCAGTTTTAAAGAAAGTTAATTTTGCTTTTCCTTTAAGAAAAGTATGTAAATCTTCTGTAGGTTAAACGATTTAACCCATTTAACCCTGCAAAGCATAAGATATTTAGAACACACACTGAAAATTTTGAGAATAAGTTATTTTATATTTTCATTCTGATAGAGAAGGTGTTATTGAAAAATAATTCAAATGTTAAAATATTGAGAAGTAACTTCCACTTTGACAGTCTTTGCAGAATGTAAGTGCAGCATATCAGCTATCTATTATGGGAAACAAATTACTTTTAAATTTAGCAGCCTAAAACAGCAAACACACATTATCTCACAGTTTCTATAGGTCAGGAATTTGATATTGGCTTAACAGGGTGATTCCGGTTTAGAGTTTGTCCTGAAGTTGCAGCTAAGTTGTCACCAAGCATCAGATCGGCTTCTGTGATGGCTCGCTCACATGGCTGTTGGCTGGAGGTCTCAGTCCCTCACTAGTGTTGGCAAAGGCTTTAGTTCCTTGCTATGTGGTTCTCTCCACAGGGCTACTTGAGTGTCCTCATCTCATGGCAGAGTGAGGGATGAGAGAAAAGGAAGGAAGTTGCTATGCCTTTTATGACCTATTCTTTGCAATCACACATCACCACTTGGACTTTATTCATTAAAAGTGAGCCACTGAGTCCACCCCATACTCTAGGTGAGGGGAATGAGGCTCCACCTCTTAATGAGAGTAATAATATCAAAGAACTCCAGACAAATTTTAAAATTACCACTGGCTGGCTCAAAGACTTACTCAATCAACTGCATTGGTTTATTTGGTCCTGAATTAGAGATGACAGTCTAACTAGAGCATATTTCGTGGCTGTGGGCCATAGTTGGCATATATTTCTAAAGATTATATTCTTTCAGGGGTTTTCTCTGACTCTACCTCAGAGTCTCACAAAGATCAAATAAATATAGCTTCGTATTCTGGCTGTATGGGAGCAGATCAGGTCAAAGTGTTAGCTAAGCTGAAGGGAACTGTATAAGGCTGTAGCTTCGTATTCTGGCTGTATGGGAGCAGATCAGGTCAAAGTGTTAGCTAAGCTGAAGGGAACTGTATAAGGCTGAAAACCACCAGCACCGAATTGCAGTTCATGGATTTAGAAACTTCCTATTTAGATGAAATCCATTTGTCTTTTCTGTTTTATTTGTTAGGGAAATTTCATTTTCACTCCTGAGAAAGACATGATTTGAATCCAAAATAAACCTTAAAAACAACTACGTAGAGAAAACTTTTTATAACACTTCTCTAAATAGGTGGCAAATATTTAATTATTTGGACTAAAAATCCTACTATACTCCATAAGATAGAGAATTAATAGGTAGGCATTGTGGAAAGGTGGCAATACACTGAACTTTCTAAATGAGGGGTCATGGATTCTACTGTTGTTACAAGAGAAGGATATTCCTCAATTTACCTCACGTGAAAGGGGTTTCATTTTTAAGATGCATGAAGATAATGGTAGAAACAGAAGAGTAAAGCTGTCAAAATAGACACCACACCAGCTTCATGCTACTCAGTGTTCCTCTTTCACAGGCCGCATACTGTCTCTCATGGCATTCCCACTGTTTACTACACATATGCTTCGTGTCCCTCTTAACCGGTCCCTCCACTTACTCACTTTCTATTGTCACAACTTTCACTGGCATTTGGCCTATTGGAGCCTCTCTCACCTCTCTGTACATTATGCCTTTCAGCTTCTAAGTCACTGATTAGCCTGTGTTCTGTCCCATGTGATCTGGGTGGGGGCCCCACCCATCCTTTCAACCAGTCAGCTCTGGTTGGGGCAGACAGGGGCACAGAGGCCATGGCAAATTTGTTTCTCCTCAAAGTGGGTTGTTGGTAATACAGGCATTCTAAGTCCTTGCC
>NW_011888785.1:5877801-5883393 GCF_000151845.1 Pteropus vampyrus | reverse complement strand
CTTTATTAACTACCTCCCTTCTATCACTTGACTTTATATTGTCTTTATCACTTGATAATTTGCTCATTAACATCAGACTTAGTTTCTCAATCTATACTGTTTCTATGAGTGTGTGTTACACATGAAGTTTCTTGTACTTTGAATGTCCTCCATCAACCTAAATTCTTTTTCATTGTTTAAAATTCAAATTAAACACCATAACCTCTGAAGTATCTCTGTATCACCTTTGGCCAGAAGTAATTAACACTTTTTATGTTGCTACTACTTTGAGTATACTTAACTTCTATGTTTATCTTCATTGTATTATAGTTTTGCCGTTTTTAAATGTGTATTTCTTCTTGAATCTTGAGGCAAATTCTATATCATATACATCTTTATAGTTCCAACTCCTACCACATAGGGTTGTCACTCAACAAAAAGTTTTTGCATTAAAACTTGTTAAACTAATATTTAATTATGAGCATTTTCCCCCACTGACAGAACACAAAGTCCTTGGTCACAATTCACTATAAGCCTATTTCTTCAGATAAACCACACTTACACTTAAATCTTTCCACATTTTCCCTCTAATTGCTTTTCTTTCAGAGAGAGGAAAGCAACATTTAGCAAGCACTTAATTGCAGCATGTGTAGAATGAGTCAAATGGCATCCATGTGTGGAAATTTTAATAGTTCACACAGGGTCTCTGCCTGCTGGAATGGCTACGCTTCCTAGGCCTTCGACATTTGACAGAAGACAAGACACAGCTAAAACAAATAGTGTCGCTTAACGAAATCAGCTTGCAGTTCTTAACAGCCCTTAACAAAATCCACAATGCCAATGATGTGCTGGCAGTAAAAGATTAGAAGAATTCCAGAAGTTTGGAAACACATCTGCAAAGCTAGTTCATAATAAAGGTGAGGCTAATCAAATTTTAGGGCAATGAAAATTGTAACAAAATAAGTTTCGACTTGGTCACTCTTTTATAGCATATGAATATTTATCTAATTCTTAATTAAAAAAGAGTAAGTTCTTTACTCTTTATAAATATAAATGCAAGAAATTCTGAAATCTCATTCACAATTTTAGTTGCCACCCTCATACGCTATATGAGACCTATTAGTATACAGAAAATATTTTGGTCTTTTTTAATATTCAAAAATGAGATGGTATAAAGTTCATATTACTGTGATGTTAACAGTTTAATATTTACTGTTTCTTAGCACAGTTATATGCAATCTGCCCCTGCTAAGAACTACAGCCTCACTGTTTAGTGAAATACATTTTTTCAATCAATGATACTACACAGTTATTCATTTCCTGTAATAAAGGCAAGTAAACCAGTTATAATTCTTGTTGAATTGTAGAACTACATATTTTCTTATATCTTTTTCACTCCCTTCAAAAAAGATCTTTTAATAGGTAAACACTTCTTGACATTCTACTTTTTTCAAAAAGTATTATTTAGTTAATAGATAATAAAATGACAAATCAATTACAGCAGATCTATGTGATAAACTATTAAACATCATTGAAGTCATAATATACATATTATGAAAAAAATACCTAGGGTATATTTTAAATGAAAATTTTAGTTTTGCAATATATATGCACAGTTCTATTCTAACTTTGTGTTGTGTGTGTGTATATACATATGTATAATCTCCATATTGGAAATATTACCAGAAACTACACACTGAATTATTAGAGGTATCATGCCTCAATCATATTACTATGAATTTTCTTTTGGTGCTTTTCAGTATTATAAAAATAATAACCATTAACATTTAAGAGACTATCATATACTGGCCACTGTGCTAAAATCTTTCCCATGAGTTTTCTTAGTTAATACAACAACCAAATGATGTCGGCACTACTATAATCTTTATTTCACAGATGAAGAAATATATTATTAAAAGTTTTTTTTAAGTTTCTTATTTTGAAAAAATAAAAAAGTTCTACTCCTAAACTTTACTTAGCCATACTTCTCACTCTGCACCTATATAGACCATTTTTGCTTTACACTGAATCAAGAATAACTTGATTTAATCTTTTTCCCTAAGTACGTATTTTATTTATTTGACCATATATGTACACCCTGACCTAACTGAGCTCCTAAAATGCACTGCTATTGCATGGGTTGAACAAGACATGAAGCCTACTGGCTTGTCTGGAGGCAAGTCATTGATTGATTGTACCATAATTATTGCTGTAATAGAGAGGCTACAAAGTGCTAATGAGCATAGTGGTAGGAGGGATGTAGTAAGTAAATGTCTCAAAGAGAAGATGCCCTTTTTACTAGGTGTTTAAGCTGCTCATTCTCTTCATCTTCCTTGAAGGCATTCCAAGTATAGCAAACTGAAATAAGGATAGAAAACTAAAATTAAATGTATAATAGTTTAGCAGAGCCCAGGGAAATGTTATTTTCAGACAAGTATCACAGACCACTTTGCACGTGACATATCAGTTGAGTTGGGCTCACTGATGGTTGTACCAAACTGCATCTGATAATTCACACATATATTAGTTGCACATCCATATGTGCCAAAGGATAGATATTAAATCCTTTGTGTTTTTAAAATTATTTATAATACATATTTTTGGAAGGTACCTTTATATTTGTCAGAAAATGTTATATAAATGGTTTAGAGAAACAAAGAATATGTTTATGAGACAAATTTGCATTTATATATTTGAGAAATCCTTGACTTTAACAGCCCTAATGGCAGTCAGCATTCCTGGAGTAGCTTCAAATGCTTAAATATCACATCTTCTTTGTGTTTAAAAAAATTTTTAACAGGAGACCCATCTTTGGAATTGACTTTTCTGTATTACTAGAAATTGTATGCATCAATAGATTAGTATAGGTTGTTGCTTTTTAATTCTCTTTAGAAGGTGACAGCAATTAGATGCTGGAGACCTCTCTGCCTATTGACCCACAAAGTTTGCAGTGTCAGAAATCATTATTCACAATTAGTGCCAGTGTACAGCTGAGCATCCTCTACAACCACTGTGGGAAGCCCTTCATGAAATCTACCTCACATAACACACAACACCTGTGAGACAGCTTTGCCCAGAACTGTGTGGTATCACTTCCTATCTATCCAAAAAGTGTGCTTCACTAAGCACTGAAGCACAATGCTTAGGAAGGGCAGATTACATGTGACTGGATAAAAATTTAGGAACAATATAGCTTCACATGTTAGCATGGTGACAATTTGTACTCACTGGCACCCAGACTTTGAAAAGTAAAAGAATAACAGGAACAAATTACTTGAGCACTAGTGTCTTGCACTAAAGGATATGAAAGTGACTAAAATTTAAAATTGTATTTCAAAATCTCTTATGGTAACTATTGATCTTCAAAAAGGGGAAAGATGTCTGAATTGGAAATAGGGTAAATGTTCATATAATGAAAGTTTGCTTATAACTGACTTAGTCACTTATACATTTCATTGCCCTAAATTCTCATTTTTGCAGTACCTTAAGCATGTTTTAAAACACATTTTTTCCAGATCTTTCTGGATAGGAAGTATTCATAAGTTAACTGAACATTAAATGCCTGGATAACTTCTGAGATTCCAGACTGTGTTTCAGTAACTGAAGTTATAAATACATAAGCATATTACAAATTAACATTATACTTATTATCATAATTATAAAATATGTGCCAAAAAACCCTAAAACAATATTAGAGAAACATTTCAATAGACAAAAAAATAAAAATAAAAAGCCACCTAAAACAAAATTTTTTTCACCTGCAATCAATATATTAGCCACTTATAGAAATACATTGCTTTTCCCACTGGTCACATCTTCACATATAAAGTGAAATATACACATATGGACATTAAAAAAAAGCATGTTTATTTTTGGTGTGTGTGGGGGGGTGGGGCAATATAAGACCATGTGATCACTACCATCTCTTTCAGCATTAAAATTCTGTGATTAAGACTGAAAACATATTACCTTTGTCCATTAGAAAAACAGATTCATTAACTTATTATGATGGAATGTATTACTCAGGACGTACAGACTCTAAAATTCCAACATGGCAGAGAATAAAAGTTAGTTTTTAAGTATATTGCTTATATCTGACAAAATAAAAACTACAGGTTTTAAGACTATATTGCTTTCTCTACTATATGTCATTTTAAGATGTTTTAATGATTTCTTGAGTTCTACATTTTAGTATTTCTCTTTTATTAAGGTTAGTTTTAAATCAAAGAAGTAGGATTTGTGATGTCACTTTGTCTTATATCCAGAATTTTTAATAGGAACTTCTGTTATTCTAAATGCCTGTCACCATGGTTGGCATTCAGTAGATGCACAATGAAGATTTGTTGAATACTCATTTACCTATTGTTTTTTTACCTACCTCTGTTGCACAGTTTACATGACTTATGGAAAAGAAACTTAGTAACTGTGAACACATGGTGAGCGTCCACAGTTAATGTGATATTAGATTTTCAACAGGAATACGGTGACAACCGCTAGGCTTCATTTAAAGCTTTTAAGTAATACATCTTTTAAAACTAGGAAGTGAAGTAGTGAGACAGGAACAGAAAAAGGTTGAGTGTAGAGATCTTTGAACATATAGGTCCTGATACAGAACCTTCTAGAATTTGGTGTCAAAATGTTGTTCAATATTTAATTAACAGGCTTAGGTCTAAGGCATCTTAATAATTTTAATTTAATAGAAGGGTATTCAGACCTCATAGAAGCTACTGTGAAGTACACCTACGGGTGAGAATCTTAGATGTAATATTACCTCATGGCAGCGCTGCACTGCCCCATTTCCACAGTGGTCCCGTTGGGATCCACTGCAGCATATGGTGAAAAGAAAATGGCAGAGACAGCTGAGGCTATGACACTTCAGGAGTACTTGGTTTCTTTGCAAGGAGTTTTCTTAAGATTCTTATGTTATTAGGATCAGAAATAGAAGACATGGAACCAAGAAGATTATGTTTGTTAGAGCCAAGAAGTTCATGTCATGTTTGCCAACATATAAAAAAATCGTACCTTAAACTTCCTGAATTGGTTGGGAAGAATTTGAGGGTGTTAGAATTCTTGACATTTTGTAAGTGAGGCCTATCTCTGAGATTTTACTGTTATAGCCCTGGACTGCTCTGGCCTGGGAGAGAAAGATTATGATATATTTATTTTGTAGTAACTTTTAGTGCCACGTCTATGGTACGTTTCATATACTGAGCTCTTATACTGAATTCAAATTCCTAATTTGAAAAGTAAATGACAGCAATTTCTAATTAGGCCTAACTACTAAAATATATCTTTGCATTGATCCATATTTTTCTTTTTGATTACAGAATTTATAATTTAATAAATATTAGAGTTTATAAAATAAAAAATATATATATGCAAAGATATATTTTAGTAGTTAGGCCTAATTAGAAATTGCTGCTACTTACTTCTGACCAATTATACATTCTCAGGAGTAAAGTACCCCTTGCACTTTTATCCATTATTCACTCTTATTTTCTTTCTTGCAACTTTATTCCTGCTTTCCTATGTTTTCCTTTCAGTCATCCACCTATTCACACCCTTTTTTCTACTCTCTTTTGCTTTCATCATTCTGTCTTTGTAGAGTAGCCA
>NW_011888785.1:5874459-5877751 GCF_000151845.1 Pteropus vampyrus | reverse complement strand
TAACACTTCTCTAAATAGGTGGCAAATATTTAATTATTTGGACTAAAAATCCTACTATACTCCATAAGATAGAGAATTAATAGGTAGGCATTGTGGAAAGGTGGCAATACACTGAACTTTCTAAATGAGGGGTCATGGATTCTACTGTTGTTACAAGAGAAGGATATTCCTCAATTTACCTCACGTGAAAGGGGTTTCATTTTTAAGATGCATGAAGATAATGGTAGAAACAGAAGAGTAAAGCTGTCAAAATAGACACCACACCAGCTTCATGCTACTCAGTGTTCCTCTTTCACAGGCCGCATACTGTCTCTCATGGCATTCCCACTGTTTACTACACATATGCTTCGTGTCCCTCTTAACCGGTCCCTCCACTTACTCAGTTTCTATTGTCACAACTTTCACTGGCATTTGGCCTATTGGAGCCTCTCTCACCTCTCTGTACATTATGCCTTTCAGCTTCTAAGTCACTGATTAGCCTGTGTTCTGTCCCATGTGATCTGGGTGGGGGCCCCACCCATCCTTTCAACCAGTCAGCTCTGGTTGGGGCAGACAGGGGCACAGAGGCCATGGCAAATTTGTTTCTCCTCAAAGTGGGTTGTTGGTAATACAGGCATTCTAAGTCCTTGCCCAAGCAGTGCACTGTTAAATGAATAGGTGATGAAATGAATAGAATATTTTAGTTCTATCTTTCTACTAATTTCCTATATGACCTGGAAAAAGCCGTTTTATACATATGTATATTTTCTTATCTATAAAAGAGAAATTCGTTTGTTTATTTACTAAATAGACCTTGAAGGCCTGTTTCTGTGAAGCCATGAGCTGGAACTTGTGGGGTCTTGAGAAATGCTTAAGAAATCCCTTTACTTTCAAAAGCTTCAGTGACTAATAGGAAGTATGAAGCACGTAAACAAATAAATAAAATATGAAGTAGAAAGCGACTTTAAAAAACAGAGTTTAAACATACAGCTATTGGGATTCAGGTTAGAACGAGGTAAATCAAAGGTAATATCTCCCTTAATTACCTTACAGAACCAATTATTTGTTAACTGATATAATATGGGTACACATTTTGAAGGGAAAAGCTTGTAGGACCAAGTTTTGAAAAGAATAGAGTGCTATAGGAACATAGGCTCTGTTATGAGTAAGCAATAATTTAGAAATTGATGACTGATAAGATTTTTTTAAAGCTGCCTTGAATTTTTAAAATATTTTTATACAACTCAGATATTTTTTCACAAAAGACTGTAGCCAAATTTAAATTATTTCTTTTACTATTTTAATAAATATCAAAAACCTGATTCAAAAAGAAATAATGTGAGAAACAATATGCCATGGTCCAAGCTATGTTGCTTGATGTTTGTGCGTTCTTGTGCAAGTCTTTTAATTTCTAAGGTCTTAGTCTTCTCGAAAACATATGACTAAAGAATTTGAAGATCCTTGTAGCTCTGTAATTCTATTGAGTCTGGACCAATTAGTCAAACAGTTACCTGCCATTACAGAGGCTGCGGTGTATACATTTTAGCACCAAACCACAATTTAATAACAGGGCACAGGAGCCACAAAGCCTTCTTTTCTGTTCCATTACTAATTTATCAGGGGCTAAAAGCAACCGAATTGAGGATCCCAGGCAGACAATGATGCCTTTGAGGGGCAAGAGAAGCATCGTTTAAAGGGAAAGCATTACCATTCTAAAATAATGGAAGAGCACATGGCTTGAGTGCTTGAAACAGAGCACTACAAAAAAGGTATTCTGGGCTTAAAGGACCCAAACACAAAGGCTTTTAGTTGGACTTTTAAGGGGAAAAGAAAATAGCTCCCAATAAATTGGTTTCACCAGTATCCTTTTGTGTGTGTGCTGGTGCAGAGGGGGCTGGTGGGGGTAGAGGAAAAGGCAATCCATAATTTCCCCCAAATTTAACAATATTATGTTTCCTATTTAGAACAAAATCCCAACATTTTGCTAATGGGGATAAAGAAAGCAGAAGAGATATTCTAGCGTCCTTGTTTATCTTAGTTACTGACAGATCGTGCATACAACCATACTTGTTTGGTGTGTTAGCAATATAGCTACATATCTTTTTCCCTCTATTCTCCTTGCTACTTTGATTTAAAAAACAATAAGCACATAGTACTATATGCGCATATGTGATTTAATTTAATCTGATTTGAAGAGCAGCGATGAGACTAAAAACCAAGTAATTAGCTAATTAATTATGTCACTTATATATTATCTCTCATAATGACACATGATGATAGTATGTTTTATTTGGAAAATTAGATGAATTAATAATTGCTAATTTGAAGAAATACAGAGGATACATGTGAAAGAAACCTTTGGTATCCCAATCAGGTTGGCAAGGCATTTGTTCACAGATTCTCAGTACTAAAGATTTTTAATTGTTAAAAATTCTACTAAAATGCCAGGCATTATTATTACCATATGTGTATATGTAAAATTATAAGTTGGAAGAAAAAATCTCATATGATAAAAAAAGAAATGTGTTTTCTAAATCTCTTTAGATGGTCATTAACTATGAAAGAACATTTAAATACCTAGATCAGAAACATATATTTTCCAATCATTTTTCTGTTGAGATTTATGTCTTTGAAGAAGCTGTGCACACAATTACTTTACAACTGCATTGTAGAATAGTTATCTTTATCGGCCATATCTTCGTCATCTCCTTAACTATGCCTAATGTCACTCTACTTTTGTTTAAACCAGATATCATCCATAACTGAAAACATTTTTTCTCTTACCTATTATCATATCCATACAACAAAATAAATCTCATAAGAACAAGGAGATGTTCATAGCACAAATTGTGGAGTTTTAACTATTTAAAAATTTTACTTATTTTGCATAGATGGCTATCGCCCTGGCATCTTTAAATGAAAGATAGATTCCAACTGCAAATTGCTTCTGAATAATCAAAGATTTTAAAGGAAAAGAAAGATATAAAGCTTGTATTTTATAGTATTGATAATAAGGAAACTATTTTGGGGGGCAGATGGAATAATTGAATGAAAGGATGTTTCTGAAAATAGTCAGGATATCTTCTGGTACAGCAAATGAAGAAATGATGATAATGTAACCCAATATATTTGTCTCCTATTAGTTGCAAATTCACAAGATCACAGTTTTCTTCAATAGGACATGTGGTGATGTGTTTCACAATGTCATTTCAGGTGTGAATATACAGGAAGAACATGTAGTTTATGCATTCGGGTTGAATGCTTTATAGTCATAGCCATTATATTAATATCAAGCAGTGTGGGTTCCCTGGTT
>NW_011888785.1:5868037-5874409 GCF_000151845.1 Pteropus vampyrus | reverse complement strand
AAAAAAAAATCTCTTCCTTTTTCTATCACTGAACTTTAAAAATAAAGTTAAAATAAATAAGAAAATGGCCAAATAAAAGTAATGAAAGACATTCTGTTTCAGTAGTGTGGCTAGAGAAACCTATCTTTGGTGTCTTCTCAGCAAATATCTTGATGCAAGGCAATGAGAACTTTACAAATCTGATAATTATTATCAAGGAAAACAGGAGTATTCTTCTGTCCTTAATGTTTGTGACTCTAGGGTGGTCAACATGAACTACAAACAATAATTAACACTAAAAAATGTATAAAACCAAATGCTATAGCCCAATCCAAAAATGTATACAGCACTTTCATAAATTTGGCATACATCACGACCAACATGGAAACAGCAGTTGAGAAGAGTTGAGACCACCTCCTTGCTCATGCTCACAGGCGCAGGCAGAAAAGAGAAGCGCTAGCCTAACCCCCAAACTCAAGACAGTCTCTGGGCGAAAAGCTGTAAGCCTTATTCCAAGCAGCCTCAGATTTTCAATACATTGCATTTTGAAAAAGAGTTTTGGAAAATAGCAGAGTGAAAATTTTATCTCTTATCCCTCTGTGAAAAACATGGACTTGAATTCCAGAGACTGATTGAAAGTTAATATTTTACAATTTGAATATCTAGTATAAGAGTGACTTCTTGGACTTACTTTTGGTCTCAGAAAACCTATAAAACTGGGAGAAATGAATGTTATATTGGTCAAGAATGGCTAGGTGATCCTCTTTCACAAAGAATCCAATACCTTTGTGGCTTACAAACATAAAGCTTCATTTTTCATTTATGCTACATGCCCCAAATGAGTTGTACATTGGCTGCATATTCCTTCAGTCTATCTGAAACATTGCTGGTTGTTGTAACAGTGGGGAAAATGGGACACACCAACCACACACTTGCCCTTAAAGGTTCTGCCCAGAGGAGGGTCAACTACTTCTGTTCACATGCTGTTGGGCAAAGAGAGTCTCATGCCACACTGGAAGTTAATAGGTAAAATGATAGAATGTAACCTTTTCTCTTAGCAGGACAAAGTCTTTATAAACCATGGTACAATTTACCACAGGTAGCATTGGACAACATAATTCCCAGGAGTAAGCTAGAGTAATTGTGCTTGCTACTATGGGCTAAAGTAGAAAATGTTAGACTAATAGGCATTTGGATGGACTGTAACTTCATGGTCAAGCAAAATAACAGATCCATTGTGCCAAGCCTATAGTATTAGGTAGGAAGTACCAAAATATCAATCGATTTTAAAGCAGACAAATTTCATTGTCAAGCGTATGTCAATGTCAATGTCCTAACTTGCAAACTCAAGAAATTTCTTCAGTACTGGCCCAGATATATGAAAAAAATTCATTTATATCTCAAGTAGTCACAAACTTGAAGTAAAATGGGTCCTAAATGTCTTCTCAAATTTTGGTCCCTTCCTTGATAATACCAAATTTGTTTGGTTCAGGAATCTTCAATCTTCCTCTGAGTGAATTCTCCAATCAGTCTTACAGGGAACCTACAGTTTTTGAGAACTGAAGGCCCAAGACTAATTGTTTTGAGGAGAAAACATTTTAATGTAATCACTTTTATGGAACCCACTAAAAGTCTCAATTTTAAAATTTTATTTTCAGAAAATTTTTATAGATTTTTAAATAGTAAATATCAGGAATACATCCAGGTAAATTATTCAATGTGAGTAGAAAATTCTGCCATTACGAGTAAAAATCACAAACTTTATATATAGACAACAAATAACTTGTTGCCCTAAACATTTTGCTTCTCTAAGCAGCAGACCATAATGTAATTTTAGACAACAAAGCAAACACTGGTATAGAGAGCCAAGAGCTAATTTCAGGAGTTTCGGACACAGTAACTTCTGGAAATCGTTAGCAGCATCTACTATTCACCTCCTTTCAATTTCTTCACAAAAGAAGCACAATCTCTGAGGGACAAATACTAACTTTTGAAGTCTGAATGTTATGTTTATCAGTGTTATGGAAAGCGGTGGAAATTGTGACAACTTATTTGTTCTGTTTGTCAAAAGTCATTTTGGCCTAATATTTTTGGGTTTAAAGAAATAATTGTGAATGTGTTTTGGGAAAATATTAATTATAATGTTTAAATCAAGAGTCCTCTCCATGAGAAGTGCTCTCATTCATTGCGTTTTCATCTATGGTAGATATGACATGATTCATTTATGTTGTCATTTTCCCCTCCTGCTGGGTCTTCTTCCTTGCAAAATGTCGCTGCTGCAATGTCAGCACTGACTCAGAATGCGGAATGTTGTGGGGTTGCCTCTCTCATAGTATTTTAAGTACATTCAAACTGTGAAAAGTGTCGCAGCAATACTCCCATTCTGTGTCAGCCGAAGTCTATTTGCTCATATTCATATCTTGGATTGACTGCAATTCAAACCTGGTTTTTTAAATATATATGATTTGTAACAAAATAAAAGGCATATTTCAGCCGTGTTTTGGAACCCCTAAATAGGAAACCAATTTTTAGACAGATTTATACCACTCCCTCTTTGGGAATATCAATCTTTAAACCAGCAGGTGAGAGAGCATTTTTATTAAATGGCTCATTCTCATTCAGACCTTGGGTGGTCTTACTTATGGAGGAATTGTGCTGCCATCCCCGCAATAACACTGAAACTCTCTGCACTTAGAGAATGCCTCTGTGTACCTGCTCTCTGATTTCAAATCATGAAATGAGAGGCTTATGATTTTGAAATCTGGTTTCTTCAGAGGTTCTGGTTTTGACAGTGGCACTACTTTATTAAAAAAAGAACAAGATAAATACAAAGAGCTCTGACCACTGCTGATTTCACTTTAGGCCATCTCTACATGACTCAAAATGCTTGATCAAAAATGAGTCATCTAGTGTTCTGGTTTTCCCAGATGGCCAAATCAAAGACTGAGAAAACTCAAATGATTGTGTGCAAACCATTCTTAAGATGAAAGAGAGAAAAAGAAACAAATAAAAAAAAACTTCAGCTGGCACCTATGAGCATGTCCTTTGAGTACATGTTCTAAAAAAATAATTTTCTTTATCCTTTGATTGAAGAAGATATTGCTATTTGTTGAATATGCACATATTTAGTTTAATATGTACATTATGCTTAGCGAAATAGCAATTATTGAACAGTCTGGAAATAAAGTTTCTTTTAGAAATTCTCTCACATAAAAAGAGAAACATTCCTCAGAAACCATATCAAGAGAACAGTTTACCTGAATTTGCAGGTGCGTGATAAAAATATCTCAGTGCCCAGCTTCTATTTGTATCTGCCAAGATGAAGGCAAACGGGTAAAACTGCAATCTTGCCATGGTTTCTGTATTTCATTCTGTCTTGGGTCACCCAATGTCTTCTTTCTTCACAGGATAGGAACTACTATCTTACACCTGTAGCTGATTTATTCTCCATATGGTATGCCATTTATTGTTATTTTTTGAAATCACAATGTCCAATGTGCTCAATAAAGACACTTGTAAAACAGAAAGAAAAAAATAAAAAGAAAACACATAAATCATCTGTCATGTTACCGCCAGAAATAGCTAATGGCAACATATGGTTTGGCCTTCCGGTATTTTTTTTTTTTTTTGTCTATTCCTCATCTCTTCCTGGGCTCCCTTCCTTTTTCTATTTGCATACTTTTTCTAGGTGATATCCTCCAGGCATGCCTGTAATCCACCCTCCACAGAGCAGACTGAGTTTATTTTTTAAAAAAACTCTCCAGTTTAAAACCACCCATGCCTTCCTACTGCACTTTGAATAAATTTCAAAGTCCTTATGCTGTTCTTGCTGAGTCTTTACAACTTGCCTCTCTGACTTTTTATAGTCTGGATTGTCTACTTGCCTCCCCTTTATTAGTTTTCGATTGCTAAAACACTTAGCACAACCTTAGTGACTAAGACAACACAATTTTTTCATCTTTCAGTTCTGGAGGACAAAAGTCCAAAATGGGGTCTCACTGAACTAAAATCGAAGTGTTGGCAGCCTGTGTTCCTTTCTGGAGGCTCTAGGGGAGAATCCATTCCCTCGCCTTTTCCAGTTTCTAGACACCATCTGCATTGCTTCGTTTATGGCCCCCTTCAAAGCCAACAATGTTGGGTTGAGTCTTTTTCAGGCGTTATCATCTCTCTGTTTTTTCCTCTTCTATCTTTCTTTTGATTACAAAGACCCTTACATTGAAGTCACCTGGATAATCCAGAATAATCTCTTTAAAGTCAATTGATGAGCAACTTTAATTCCTTCTATAACCTTAATTCTCCCTTGCTAACTAAAAACATATTCATGGATTCCGAAGATTAGGATAAGGGAGTCATGTTCTGTTTACCACACTCTCAAGAATTTCTTGGAGTGTCAAAGACAGCTACCCACTACCTCCCACAGCATCAAGTGTGCAGACCCTGTGGTGTCCCATTGATAGCCACTGTGATGTGAATAGTGCTATACTATGCCTAATGAATAAATTGAAAGGTTTGAAATGTTGAAATAGTGCTAATGGGAAAGTATAAGAGATTAGAAGGACATCAGGATGAGTGTAAGTTTATTCAGCCAAAGTTTATAAGGGATAATAAAAATGTTTGTTTCATTGTATCTGACATACATTTATTGTGATTTACCAATAGAGAATGTTTTTCTTTTCTCTTTATATAATTTCTTAGGAAATACAATTTATTGCAACTTGTGAAGTGTTTGGTGGTTGTCTGTTACTCAATCAGTAAAAAATTACTGAAAATCTATTATGGGATGACCCTGGGGATAGAGTATCAGATAGGACTCAAGATCAGCTTTCTAGTGACTCAAAAGTTCGATAAGAGAATCAAAAAGGAGATCACATAGTAAGAAGAAACTTAGCAGAGTTTTCAGAGGATCTTATGGGAGATCAAAAGAAACTAACCAGAAAGTCACCTAACCTCTAGACCAGGGAGGTTCCACAAATCTTTCCAATGAAGATCACCAGCTGTTGGGGAAAGAAATCTGTCAGTGGCTATTAAATTTCTTTCCTTGCTGTCTTCTTCTTCCTAAGAGCTTCATGTGAGAAAAAAAATATATTATTTTTCTAGATCATCACTATTTCCTTAGCAGGCAGATTACTTCCTGGCATAGACTAGGTTCTCTATAGATAGCTAAAGAATATAAAGATGGTTATATGTATGTAAAATATGTTTTTCATTATAAAAAAGGCATCATACTGAATGAACTATTTGGTAACATATTTTACTTTCAGTTAGCAATATATCACCATCTTTGATCATGTTTAGACTGAAATTCAATCTCAAATAAATATTTCTTCAACCGGGCATTTTTATATTAGCTTTCTTTTTTTTATTTAACATTTATGAATGAATGATATTTTTCCTTATACTTCCTAAAGGAAGTTCAAGGACCAAAAGTGTTTAGATTATAATTTTCCAAAGCCTAAAACCAACATTTGTCTAATATGAGTCTGTTAAAAGAACTTTATGCTTCAGATCTTTACTTATTTCCATTTATCTACTGAGTTCAGGGCTATGGGACCTGTAATTTCACTTATTTTTATTTTTATTTTTCCTGGACAAGGTTTTCTGGGATAGTTTATTTCAATACTCTCAAAACTTAGTGCCGACTCTAGCTTCCCAGGAAAAAAGTATTTCAATCTTCAATCTTCCCTCTACCTTGTTTCAAGAACTTCGTATTATTTTCTGTAATACTAACTAATCCTCATAATTCTATTTCTTAGCTATCCAATGATAGTGGAGGGGTGACTGTCGATGTGGCATATTGGAGGAAAGGTAGGTAGTAGCAGAAAAAAAAAGTAACCATACTGTTTGTAACAGTTCTAAGCTGGCTACAACATAGAGTTTCCAGGGAGAAAAATAAATGAAAAAAAACTCTTATGAAGGAAAGCTGGTATAATATGTAGAACTACATTTTTATAACAAGTCATTTCACTGACACATCACAATCTTCCAGAATAGTTTTTGAAACATTTTAAGGACTCAATATTAAATGGGTGAATGAATAAATTATAGACTATATTAACAAGATCTTTTGGGAAAAACTGTGATTTGTTGCAATACAGAAAGCTAAATAAAAGTAACACCACCACTAAGATGCTTCATTTAGACCAACAACTGCAATGTGACCCACATTTCGGCCTCTTGGTTCTCTCTTCCCCCATCCCCTCCCCGTCTCACAAACTTCATATGTCTGGCAGTAACATTTTATAGTAAAAATTTGAGTCACATGGTTTGAGTGACTGGATATTTGAAGGGGAAGGTTTTAGAAGTGGAGAAAAGGAACAGTGCATCAACTCACATGGGGGATTTTTTTAAACCTAACACCTCCCTTATATTTTGTTACACATCTCCAAGGGGCAT
>NW_011888785.1:5832488-5867987 GCF_000151845.1 Pteropus vampyrus | reverse complement strand
ATTCATGGATTCCGAAGATTAGGATAAGGGAGTCATGTTCTGTTTACCACACTCTCAAGAATTTCTTGGAGTGTCAAAGACAGCTACCCACTACCTCCCACAGCATCAAGTGTGCAGACCCTGTGGTGTCCCATTGATAGCCACTGTGATGTGAATAGTGCTATACTATGCCTAATGAATAAATTGAAAGGTTTGAAATGTTGAAATAGTGCTAATGGGAAAGTATAAGAGATTAGAAGGACATCAGGATGAGTGTAAGTTTATTCAGCCAAAGTTTATAAGGGATAATAAAAATGTTTGTTTCATTGTATCTGACATACATTTATTGTGATTTACCAATAGAGAATGTTTTTCTTTTCTCTTTATATAATTTCTTAGGAAATACAATTTATTGCAACTTGTGAAGTGTTTGGTGGTTGTCTGTTACTCAATCAGTAAAAAATTACTGAAAATCTATTATGGGATGACCCTGGGGATAGAGTATCAGATAGGACTCAAGATCAGCTTTCTAGTGACTCAAAAGTTCGATAAGAGAATCAAAAAGGAGATCACATAGTAAGAAGAAACTTAGCAGAGTTTTCAGAGGATCTTATGGGAGATCAAAAGAAACTAACCAGAAAGTCACCTAACCTCTAGACCAGGGAGGTTCCACAAATCTTTCCAATGAAGATCACCAGCTGTTGGGGAAAGAAATCTGTCAGTGGCTATTAAATTTCTTTCCTTGCTGTCTTCTTCTTCCTAAGAGCTTCATGTGAGAAAAAAAATATATTATTTTTCTAGATCATCACTATTTCCTTAGCAGGCAGATTACTTCCTGGCATAGACTAGGTTCTCTATAGATAGCTAAAGAATATAAAGATGGTTATATGTATGTAAAATATGTTTTTCATTATAAAAAAGGCATCATACTGAATGAACTATTTGGTAACATATTTTACTTTCAGTTAGCAATATATCACCATCTTTGATCATGTTTAGACTGAAATTCAATCTCAAATAAATATTTCTTCAACCGGGCATTTTTATATTAGCTTTCTTTTTTTTATTTAACATTTATGAATGAATGATATTTTTCCTTATACTTCCTAAAGGAAGTTCAAGGACCAAAAGTGTTTAGATTATAATTTTCCAAAGCCTAAAACCAACATTTGTCTAATATGAGTCTGTTAAAAGAACTTTATGCTTCAGATCTTTACTTATTTCCATTTATCTACTGAGTTCAGGGCTATGGGACCTGTAATTTCACTTATTTTTATTTTTATTTTTCCTGGACAAGGTTTTCTGGGATAGTTTATTTCAATACTCTCAAAACTTAGTGCCGACTCTAGCTTCCCAGGAAAAAAGTATTTCAATCTTCAATCTTCCCTCTACCTTGTTTCAAGAACTTCGTATTATTTTCTGTAATACTAACTAATCCTCATAATTCTATTTCTTAGCTATCCAATGATAGTGGAGGGGTGACTGTCGATGTGGCATATTGGAGGAAAGGTAGGTAGTAGCAGAAAAAAAAAGTAACCATACTGTTTGTAACAGTTCTAAGCTGGCTACAACATAGAGTTTCCAGGGAGAAAAATAAATGAAAAAAAACTCTTATGAAGGAAAGCTGGTATAATATGTAGAACTACATTTTTATAACAAGTCATTTCACTGACACATCACAATCTTCCAGAATAGTTTTTGAAACATTTTAAGGACTCAATATTAAATGGGTGAATGAATAAATTATAGACTATATTAACAAGATCTTTTGGGAAAAACTGTGATTTGTTGCAATACAGAAAGCTAAATAAAAGTAACACCACCACTAAGATGCTTCATTTAGACCAACAACTGCAATGTGACCCACATTTCGGCCTCTTGGTTCTCTCTTCCCCCATCCCCTCCCCGTCTCACAAACTTCATATCTCTGGCAGTAACATTTTATAGTAAAAATTTGAGTCACATGGTTTGAGTGACTGGATATTTGAAGGGGAAGGTTTTAGAAGTGGAGAAAAGGAACAGTGCATCAACTCACATGGGGGATTTTTTTAAACCTAACACCTCCCTTATATTTTGTTACACATCTCCAAGGGGCATGCCTTCCACTCTTCATTACTGAGGACTGTCTACTGAAATACCGCCAATAATTTATGTTATATTCATGAAGATTATTGAGCCAAAACAAAAACAAAACACTAAACTAAAAAAATCATTGTATTTAGACCCATAGGAACAAAATATAGGTGCCCTATAATATAGGGCATGTGGTCACTATATTTATATACCAACTACTTCCAAAAAAACAAAGAAGAATGTGTAGTCACACTTCTATGATTGCTGACAGAAAGCTACCAATTATAAAATACCTCTAGTGTAATGTCCAAAGTCCACCAACATTTTCAAATCCAATGTGATATATTTCCTAAAAAAATTACCTCATTAAATGTTTTTTTCCTATTTTAGATGTTGCTATTGTTTTAAATGTTGCCATTTAATAGCAAAGTGTGCCTCATTCTTTCTATTTCACTTCTTTCTCTACTAATCATCATTATGACATTTTTTAAATGGTCAATGATACATTTATGTACTGATACATACAATGATGCTGTTATAATCACCCAGTATATCATTTACACTACATTTAAAAGCTCAGTGTGAAAATGATCACTTATTTTCATTAGTAATTTACCATTATAAACCTACTTGATAAAGTTAACTATTCTATAAATCACTGAATACTTTCAGTCAAATCTACAATAATCTCAACTTTATATCCTTTCCTACTTTAGATTCTTCTTTTTTATGACTTGCAATTCTTAATTTTAATCTTAAACACATCAACTTTTTAAAAGACATCCAGAATTCAGTTTTAACAAATGCATCATTCATAAGAACATCTACTCTATAGCTCTACTCATTTTTAGTTTCCTGGTTTTGAATAGTCTTATTCCTATGATCAACAATAAACTTTGAGGTACGTCATTTCAACTACAGCAAATGTCTGTTGAATTCGATGACTCACTCAGCACAGAAAAGCATTATATATTGGTTTATCAGTCAAAGATGGCATTTGTTTTGAGCCAGATGGGTTTTCTTGAAGAAATCTTTTAATTGGATGCAAATTTGATTGGACCTTAGCTTTCCTATCAGAGTTTCATATGGCACATACGCTCTGCAATATATTTGTATATGTTTGACATGATTTTAATAGAAAAGATTTAAAAATAAAAGGCTGTACTTTTCCTTTAGTTCATCTATTTGTGGTACTTGACTTTTTTTTTGTTTTAATGCATGCATCATCTTATAAATATATTTCCAAAACCTAAAATCTAAGAATATATTCTAAAATAAAATGTTACATAATAACACCAAAGAACAAAATCATATCTGACTATTATACCTAGTAGCAATGGGATAGAAATAGTTGATCTTAGACGTAATATTCTCTTGGAAAAAAAAATTTCTTAACTCCTCTATTTTCTTGCATCCTACATATCCTAACAATTGGTAAGTCCTGAGATTTCTTCCAAAGAATGAAAATTCTCTTTTAGCAGCTATCATATCCAAAGACATCTTTTTATATCGTGCAGGCAATGACAGTATTGATCTAATTTATATCTTATGTTTAACTCTTACCACTTAATTCATTTTTCTCAAGGTTAAATACAGGCATATACTTATACATATATCCATATATATACACATGCACAGATATGTATTATTTGTTGTGTATTGTATATATCCATCTATTTGAAGTTTTAGAAAGATAATACAAGAGTGAAGAAACTGGGCCATCATCTGACTACGGACAGAGATCTCCAGGAGGTGGGCTATTTTTGCCCTGTGGGCTTTCATTCATTGGGTGACTAATAGAGCAAAGAATACTTTTTGTCAGACTCATGATCTTGAGTTTGAGGTCACCGAAGTAGGTGGCTTGGGACACCTCTTGTCTTATGTTGAGACCTCTGAATGGTAGTACTCTAGCAATAAGAGCCAACCAGAAATAGGTAAATTCTCATAGGGACTGCAGTTTTATTTTGATTCTCTTAATCTCTATAATACTATATAGCAACAAATATGAACAAACTAAAGCCAAAGATGACAAATGAGTTAATTTCACAAACATAAAAGTAAGTAAAGGAACGCAGACAAAAAAAGAGCATAAATACTAAGTGACTATTTATTTTGACACACAAATTCAACTATAATGTTTAGGGATTCATTCTTAGATGTTAAAATTAGATGGAAAATCAAGAAAGCATTTATAATCAAAGTCAGAATAATGGTTCCTGGTAGAGTGTAAAGGCTTGCAGTTGAAGGGCAGACATAAAGAAATTTTGGGGAGTGCTGCCAATGTTCTATTTTTGGGTGGTAGTTACAAAGGTGATCACTTCGTGTTAAATTGCAAAATGTATTTTTTTCATTCAGACATTGGTGTTCATGTGTACCATATTTTGTTTAAAAACAATTGAACTATTTATTAAATCATGTTGTTCCCTACTGAAAATCTCCCAATAACCTCCCAATGTCTGTATCCTGCTTTCCTCCTGCTTATTTCACTCCAGGCTCATAGAGTTCCTTGCTCTTGTTCGAATAGACAAACAAAAATAAAAAAAAAAAAACACCACCACCACCAACAACAACAAGAAAAATCTTTGCCCACTTCAGAATCTCTGCATTTGAATTTCCTTCTCTTTCTGCAACACACTTTTATTGGCTTGCCACATAACTGTTTCCTTATTCTTCATTCTCAAGTTAATTGCAGCTTTCTCAGAGCTGCATTTCTTGACCATTGATTATAAACTGAAAGCTACCTACCAATTACTCTACATCACCTTATTTCCTACATATTGAAAAGCTCCACATGATGACGTTAAATATTAAATATTTTGTGTGTAGATAGATAGATAGCTAGAGATATCTTTTACTTAATGTAACATCTATGATCGTAAGTATGCTTTTGGCCTTTATTCTCAGCACTGAATGAATCATCAGCCAAAAATAAATTACTTCAAAAGGGACTTTGTGCAAATTCTAAAGATTATATACTATGGACGGTATGAGAAGCCTAAGATCTAATTACCACAGTTATGCTGCTAGGCAATAAGGATGTTTATTTACTCCAGCTATCTAGAATCATCTTAGATCAATTTTCATATATATCCAGTGCCAATTTAAAAAATGTTTTTTTTTTTAAACACGAGTAAAGCATTCCTTCCAGAGACATTATGAAACAAGGAAAGGAAATGCCTTACTTAAGGGAGTAATGGCAAAGTATTTCCTTAAATGACAAAGTTTATTTGTAATGTAATGTAATATAATGACATATATTGTCTTTCTTTCTTTCTTTCTTTTTTTTTTTTTTTAAGGAATTGCATATTTCCTTTAAGGAAGTTTTCTTTAGTTGTTATGACTATTTTTCCCAAGTTTAGTTTTTTTTTATTTTAGGAAGAATGTTTCACATAAAAGCATATTCATCCTTCCATAATAATAAATTGACATTAGCCTTGAATTGAGAAACTGTTTTCTTCCTGATTACTAATCTTTTTGACACTGTGCCTCTTTCCACTTCATTAAATAAAATAACTTACCTGCCACATTTACTATATGAACACTGGTTTACTTTCCCACTTAATTTTTTTTTTCTTTACTGTTTAATATTTCTTTGCTCAGAACAAACCTGGTCTTAGGCTGTACTGTTCTTGTGTTAAAGTTCAAATATATCCACTGAATCTCGGTACACTCTCTATTAACTTACTAGCATCAAAGAAAGTCAGCCAAAACAGGGATAGAAATTCCAAAGGTCAACTGTGACTTACACTGGAACACTGGCTCCGGGTAAACATTTAGTCATTCCTTTAGTTATGAAGAATGATGTGGTTCAGAGGCCTTCACATGTAGGTGGCCTAGCTCTTGCTGCAGAATTTTCACGTACCTTGCTTGAAATTTTCATGAACTTTTTTGCCACCATGAAAGTCAATGAGGATTGAAAAAAGAATCTGTCAAGTATTAGAGGGGGAAAGTTATCACGTACACAGATAATGTAAAGTTTTAATGAAACCCTGGATTGGAAAATGGGCTTCTTCACTCTTGCTTTATTTTTTATGTTACCTATCTGCTACACAGCTTCCTCTTGTAGAATTAACATCATATACACACATACAATACTTCATGTACACATACACCTCAAGCAAAGGAGGCTGCAAATATTTTTTTTCAGAAATAACAAATCAACCTTTAATTCTTCATGTTAAAAGTAAGTTTTATGTATTTGCTTCAAGTTAAAATGACTACTGTTCAGATGAATTGTCTTTTTATTTTTAGTTTATATGTTTTTTTGAGACCCACCTAGGCTGTCAGGGTCTACATTTAGCATCATTACACTCAGTTATTGTAAGACAGCTTATTTTTATAGTGCGGTGTTTATAGATTTTTTTTAATTGTATCATTAAGAGCATTTTGAATTCTGCAATATTCCCAAATTTTCTTGTCATAGTATACAACATTCCACAGTTCAGCTTTGTGTTAAGCCTCATAACATTCACTTATATCCATTTTTCTGCCTCAGGAGGCCAGGTAATGAGATGAGCTACAGAAAAAGAAATTGCTGGTTTGATATTTTTACATTAGAACCCAAGCAGATTATTTTCTTTTCAATTGCTAGCCAAGTTCAGTTCACAGATATTTCCACTGATAAGTAACATTGTCAGTTTAGTGTCTTGTAGTGATCTTACAGTTTATAAATATCATTTTATTTTTAATTTTTAAACTAAGAAATAAAATGTCTAGTTCAGTATTCTGTGAATTTTAATGGTAATCTTATAGAATTTTCAATTTCTTCAAAAGTAGAAATTTGTCTCTGACAGTAAGCCTATTTCAAGCCTAATGATAACTAGTAAGAGATTTATATAATTTACATTGGTTAGTTTTGAAAATATTACAAAACTATTTCTTTCTTTTTTTTTTCTTTTTTTCTTTTTTCAGGCAAGGCAATCCTTGGTTGACCTCACAGATTGCAAGGACCTTGTCATCTTATAATCCCTTATTTTTTATTGTTTATGCCTGGTCTATGTGGTGTCTCATCCAAGTACTATCCAGGCCCACTCTTGCTTAGCTTCCGAGATCAGACATGATTGGGCTTGTTCAGGGTGGCATGGCCATAGACACAAAACTATTTTGATGATAGAAGCAGCCTCCAGTTTTGAAGTTTGCATAGTTTATTATTATTGCATTATCTGTGATTTTTCATTCACTCTAAGTACATACGTTGCTCATAAAAATACTGTACGAGATTATCTCATTTCTTGTTTGTTATCCATTATTATCCATTAGTTAACTTAATCTATTTAAGCTGTATTTCTTTTTCTTACCCCATTATTTCTGATAATGTTAAGTAGAAGTCTAACCTCTGGTAGTTAGGTTTGAGGGTGACATAGGGAGAAAGGGCAGTCATGATTAGAATGAACTGATTTTTAAGCCAGTAAACTCTCTTATGTATGTAGATATATGTTTGGAATTACTGTTTAAAAGCTGAAATTTAAAGCTTTCTGAACATATTTAACAGCAGCACCTATTTATAGGTCTAGTGGTTCATGATCCATCAGATGTCACAATTGCCACTAGCTTCAGGAATGAGGTCTTCTTGTCAGTTGTCTAACATATTGCATTGGTATGATTTCGAAGGCCCTGATTTGTCAATGATCCAATTATAGTAGTCATTCAGGTTTCTCAGTTTATAAGACAAACATTAGAAAGCAAAAGGTTCTATGGTAATTGTCATAGATCGATTAGTTCTTAACAGATAAGATTATTAGACTGCCAGTCTAATTGACTTTGTTTTTGAAGTAGTATATATTTAAATGTTAACCCAAATTATTTCCATTTTGCATGAGAATAGCAGAGAGCAAAAGCAGATAAATTTCCAAGGGTTAAAAAGAATGGATGAGACCTAGTTTAACTCTAGGACTTAATTTTGAAGATTAGATTTAGATATCCTAAGTTTTGCCTGAAATATAAGTGATTTTTTCTTACAGCTCATATTCCCAAGTAAGATTTTAAAATTAATTCTAAAGTAGTTAAAAATTTTGAGAAACTATTCACTTATTTGAAATAATTCAGTTTTATCCTAGTGGCGTTAACTCTGTGTGTCTGTGTTTGTGTCTGTGTGTGTCTGTGTCCGTGCGTGTGTGTTTGTGTGTGAGAGAGAATTGATGTAGCCAGTAAAGTAAGATGAAGAAGTTAAACAAGCTGGAATCAGCAAAAGGTTTAATTAAGTATAACACTAAAACAAGGTGAGCAAGAAAGGAATGAAAAAGATATTAGGGGAAAAGCAGAAGAGTTATAGGGGGAATTAATGATTCTATATTTGAGTTCTATGAAAGAGCTGAAAATAGTGTTTCAAGAGTATGTCCAGAATTTTAAACACTGTTTTTTATTGACAGATAGTAATATCAATAATATAGAAATAGGTAGAATATTAGCTATTAGATGGTTATTTTATGTTCTTACTTGGGGTTTAATCGAATGATGCCTTTTCTCAGAATTTTTAGATAGCTTGGTTGATAGAGAACTGAAGCAAATGTTCCCTGGGTCTTTTGGCTTCATGCTTCAGAACGAGGCTTATGGTTGGTTTTCTTTCAAGAGTCGTTGTGTGTATTAGAAACCACACTGGCTTTGGAGAGAAATTAATTGCTACTCTCACTCTACTATATACCCTCTTTTTAAGTGTTAGCACTATTTTAAAAGCTGAGTCAGTTTTCTCAACTCTAATTTTTTTTTTTTATGAAGATGAGCATTCATGTATCCCTGTAATGTGGAGTTTGTCCTCAGCCTCATGTCTTTCTTGCCTTCCCCATTTTCCCCCACAAATAATCATTTAGTTACTACTATGTGCCAGGAACCCAGCTCAATCTCAAAAATATAAGAGCAAACAAAATAGATATGTTCCCTGCCCTCATGGTGTTTATAGTTTGGCAGGAAAGACACAAAAGCTAAGTAATCAGGCCAATAATTAGTTAATTCCATTGTAATTTTTATACTGAGATATGTTTTTGGCTTTTCAAAACCATCTAGTTACCCAACCAGAAACCTGAAAATACAAACATCTATCTCATTCTCATTGTTCAAGTGTCAGCTTAAAACTATGTATTTTCTGACTTCCCTAATATCTCAGAAAAGGTGTGTTGCTCTTAGTATGTATTTATATATTATCATTACTTTCCCATCATAGCATTCATCATACTTTATTATTTTATTACTGGATTGATTTTTTTTCTTTCTTTTGATTTAAATTTACCACATGGCTTGTCACATAGTATTAGTACAATAATATTAGTGAAAAAAATGGATAAATGAGTAATATGCTTAATTCTACGTTTGGAGTATAGTAAGAATCTAATATCTAACTATCTTCACTATCTCAAACCATACCTTTCTAATTTCTAAAACAGGAAAATTTTAATAGTATGAAAAATGCTTATAGTCATTTAATATTTTCAGATTTCAATTAATTAAAGTCTTCCATAGAAAATGATGTGATGTTGTAAGCTTTCATCCGAGACATTTAATTCTAGTTTTAACATATTTCTAATGTATGACTGCGCATATTAATTGAATAGTCAAATAACGTAAAGGTTAAAGACTAGAGGATGTTCTAAATGAAAAACGAGCAGTTGGATGCTATATATACATGTAGAAAAAGAACAGCTGAAATTTTCTTATAATTAAAGAAATGTGTCCATATGTGTACAAATAATACACAAATCTTTACCATATACAGTATTGAATGCCGACTTATAAATCAGCTAATCTGTGGTGGAAAAAATCAATATCAATAGTTTATATGAGTAACAGTAATGTTAGCAGATTTAAAGCAAGGGATTTTTTTCACTTATATGCTGCTAACTATATCCACTGTGCTTTCCCCTGAATATCATATTGCATCATTGTTTTAGTGTTTTTTTCTTTTAAAATCATAATATTTTACTCACAGTTTTATATAAGATTTTATCTTTGTTCTAAATCATTCAAATATTCCGATATTGACATCTTTAAATTATGTGGAAGTTTCCTTAGCTTCAGCTTATATGTAAAAATAAATTTATCTAATGATCCTACTGCTTTAGGGCGTTTAGGGATAAATAGCAGTAAAAAAATTTTTTTAATAAAATACTTTGAAATAACATATTTCCTGATTGAAAGTAATACAAATTAATTTTAGAAAATTTAGGAAAATAGAAATAATGTAAAAAATGATTATCTCAGAAATGAGATAATCATTTTATAGATTTTATACATCTTATACATCTCATGTACATGTGTATACAAAAATAAAATAATAACAGTTTTTGTAGTTTTATTTGACTTTCTTCATATAATTTCATAACATAAACATTCTCAAATATTACAAAAATTCTTCAGTCATATTGTAATATATAAATATATCAAATCGACATTTACATTTTAAACTTATTATATGTCAATCATATTTTAATAAAAGTGAAAACATGAATGTAAAAAAGACTGCAACTGATAATTTTTAATGACTTAATAGTTTTAATGACTAATAATTATATTTTCAATATAATTTTAATGCCATGATTAGTTTAACCACTTGCCTAAATTTGGAATTTATATAATTTCCTTTTATGTAATGAATACATTTAGATATAAATCATTTCTCTATTCATTAACTTATGATAGATTTCTTTAATAATAATTACTAAATTAAAGGACTTGAACTTCTTTCTTATAGGATAGTTCTAATATTATCATTCTATTTTATGGCATAAATATATGTGTTCAGTTCATAAGGATACCCAAATTGCAAATGTAATTCTTCTTTTAATTACAAATACCTTTGTCAAATCTTACAGCCACAAATAAAGTAATATTGAGGCATAAACATCTTTTTTAATATGTTGCATGACTTGGTGAGGATATGGAATTAGTTTTAAGACCACAAATATTAAACAATAGTTAAAAAGCTGTCAGGTAACCCTAGAAACAAATGTGAAACTGCAAGTCTTAAGGTAGATAAGGTGGAAATATATGGGTTACATTAGGGACATGAGAGAGGGACTGGGGACTATTAAACCTGTGGGAAGCTTAAGAAAAAAAACCTTAGAGACAGTGCTAGGGTAGAATATGATCTCATTTCTAGAATAAACTAAAAATGTGGGACAGATTTTTCTCAATTTCGCAAATAGATCTCTAACAGTCTATGTATTTTGTTCTACTATTTGAGATAAATGATCTGAATTTCTTCAGATTGAAATTTTACAATAATATTGCTTCCTTTGCAGGATTGTTGTTAGGATTAAATGAAATAATCTGCTAGAGGCAGAGCACTATCTCTTTTGTTCACCATGTATCTTCATGGGCTAGCACAATTTTTTTTTCAATTTCTTCAGTACAATTTTTTTAACAGCTGTATGTGAAAGCAAATACCACACTGATTAATCACCAATTTCAGGCAAAAGTGAAAGCCAGAGGGCCTCTTTTTTACGATTTAAAGAGATCTAATCTACTGCCAGAGAGCAAGAAGAGCAAAAGACCAGGTCTGGCATTTATTCATAAAAGCAGCAGACTTCAGAGAAGACTGGTCTCCTATTCCACGATCAGAACCCTGAGAGTTACGGTAGTGACATGTGAATATATGGATAGATGCAATTCAGAAATTAGATCTTCTAGATTCTCTCTAGGCCAGGAGAAGTGGCCTAACCTTTCTTTTTACAAGGTAGTACCCATCATACTCCTACTTGAAGATCATATAGAAACCTGAAAAAATGCAAGTTTCTTATAAATAATCCTTGTTCTCCTCAGGATTGGCTGTCATCACCTCCTCTGACAACAAGACAAATATTAAGGGTCAAGTACCACCGTGACCAGAACAGGGATGCTAGGGGACTGCTAAGAGAGGAGGCATCACTTTACTTGCTGAAAGATCTGAAGGAGGTGGGAGGGTATGCACGGCATGGATCCTGAGAGTCCTTGACAACAGATCACAGAATATACATTTACATACAGTAGTTAGTTGATATGGGAGCACTCTTCCGTGATACAGAATTTAAAACCCTGGCACATATTCTAGGAGATGGTGTGAACAGCTGCTGCTAGGATGGTTCTTGGAAGCTTGGAAAAATATGCAACTCATGCTAAGTGAGGTAGAAATTCCAGAACTACCATGGAAGATGGAGGAAGAGATCAAATGACTCAGTATATTGGCCATGCCCAAGGAAAAAAATATATGTACATAAGACTAGAAACACCAGCAACTAATGACAGTCTACAGGCTAACACAGTGGATACTTCATTTATCAAACAATAAGGAATGTGCCATGAAGAGCAACATTTGTATCATCAAGAAGCTCAGCAGTAGTTGTCTTTTATAGGCAGGATAGGAGATGACATTACAGAATTGGGATTCCTGATAAAAATAGTAATGATATAATCTCTAAATAACATACTAAGAAGTAGTACTTAGTAGCCAGAGAAAGTTAGGTGTTATTATTTCAAGAAGCAGGAAGATAGGAGAGGCAAACATGGAGTACAACCTTAAGAAAAAAGATAAGAGTAAATAAATAGAAAATAGAGTTCCTAAAATGAAACAAATGGGCAGCCACCAAGGGTGTTGCTTAATTCATACAACAAAAATAAATCAAAAATGAATGATCTGGAGGCTAAGGGCAACTTTCCGGCCTCTCCCTCTCACCACTCACCTCCCCCACAAAAATCACCATCTCTCGCCCAGTTTCTAGACCTGAGTTGATCCTTAGGCTTGTCTGAAGACTATTTATTGAAGTATGAGGGAAATCTCTAAGAGGATGGACTTGGCAATACTATGAGAGTATCATGTAGTAATCCCCCTAGTTATTTTCCAGAAGGACCTAAGGCCATTTACTCAAGTGACTACACATTAAGTAAAGGGGACTATACAGAACTTTTGAGAATTGTTGCATTCAGAGTCAAAATTGAAATTGATACTCTAAAACCCAAATTGATCCAATAGCTCCCTTAATAAAATAAAGTCATATATAATCCAGATAATAAATAGAGTTTTGACCTGCATCGGACCCACAATAGTTCACAGACCCAGCAGGTGGTCTTTTAAAAGATCTCCCAAGATATTATTGGAGTGCATATCCTTGGTAATTGGCAGATCTTCACACTGGTTTTTGTCCTGTATATAAGTGCTATCAATGATCACCACCCAAAAAGATTTAAAGAAGGCAGAGGAAGTAGTCTCTGGCATATCCCCATTTATGACACAAGTCTAGCACCTATAAAAGAAAATATAACATGGCATATAACAGTGGATAACTGCAAATCTTATCAAACAGTAATCCCAAATATATTTGCTTTACCAGATAATTGGAGCAGAATAACATAGCCTTTAGTGAGAGGTGTGTAGACACTGAAATGGAGAACGTATTCATTTTTATCACTTTCAGAAAGAAGAATCAAAATCAGTTTAAAATCATGTAGCATAGATAACAGTAAACCAAAGAGTCTTAGTTTGGGGCTCTGTTAACTCTCTTGACCTCTATCATAATGCATTTGGAAGAGCCTGCTGTCATAAGCTCAGAAATCCACTGTAGGATGGAAGTAGATCGGACATGAGTAAGGCCAGAAAGCATGCAAAGTTGTATGAAAAGGTGGCCCCGACCCCCACGACTGCTGAACCAGCACTCCTCTCTCAGCTCCCCACTATGATTCTTATGATCAGATGTCAGAGAAGGAAAAAAGACCGGTTCATGATGGTTTGTTCTGTTGTATTAGTGTGCATCAAAAATGGGCTGCTGTTCTACTACAATGCTTCTCACAAACAGCAGTAAGGGGAAATTCTTTAACAGGAGAGTTCTGGGAAGCATGTCTGGAAAGAGGAACTCAAGGTAAGAATATGCATGGACTCGAGTATATCTAGACAAGGAGCCCCAAAGACTCTCTGTATGGATTTAAAGGAATGGGAACAAAGTCTGACGATCTCTATACAAGAGCAATACCCATCAGAGAGCTTTTTCCACAATATAACCTGACAGACAGAATGACTCAGCTAATTGATCATGAAAACTATATAATCTCGTCTTGGCCGAAAGTAGAGCAAGGGTATATTATAGCAAAATATACTGGTTAAATTCCTACAGCCACCAAGAAAATGCTGAACTGATAGAAAAGTGGAATGCCTTTTAAAGACTCAGGCAAAGTATCAATCAGGAGATTATACCCTGTAAGAGTGAGATACAACTCTCTAGACATAGTATTCGCCCTAATTTAATAACCGCTGTGTGGTGTTTTGTTCCCAATAAGTAGAATGCATGGATCCAGGAACCAAAAATAGGAAGTACAAGGGGTCTTACTTACCATCACCCCTACTGACTCACATTGGGAATTTGTAAGGGAAAAAATTCTTCCAGCAGGAGACCCAGTAATAGTCCTGTTGAACTTTAAGCCTTGGCTGCTACCTAGTCACTTTAATGTCCCTGTGCCAAGAGACCAGAAACTAAGAAAGGAGCCATCATGCTTGCTGAGGCAACGGACAATATGTTTGATGTTTAGGTTATCTACAGTGACCTTAAGTGACCTGTTTTAATGAATAAATAGCTAAATGCAGCAGCCATGGGCTAGGAAAGATGATGATCTGGACAAATCCATCAGAAAAGCTGCTCAGATCAGCAGAGTTATAGCTGAGTGAGGCGGGGCTAGAATGATGGTAGTGGTAGAGGACAATAAATATTATTTGTGGCTTCCAGATTAACTGTTGCAACAGGGACAATTTATTAACACATCTCTTATAAGTTCTCCAGCAACTAAATCCTAACTTGAACCCTGGAGAAGTTGTCTCTAGCTAGGGCAAACTCTATGAAGCAATTAGATAGTCTATTGTTCCACCCAAATCCACATTTTATGGCCAAAGCACCCAGCTCCTAGTTTCTAGAAATATTAGTTGCTGGTCACTTCATAGCTACCCACTCACTGGGATTTGTCATCTATCCCAGGGAAATGCCTCAGCCATATCTACTTCCCCTTTTAGAAGGCACTTATCCAGTAAAAAGTTGATGAGAATATTCAGAACTCTAACCATCTTTACTCAATTCAGGACAACTCTAAAGGGTTGCCCCAGGTTTTGGAGAATCACTTCAAGGCCTCAGTTGCAATGTATTTGTGGATCTGCTTCTTCACCTTCCCAAATCTGACTTCCTCACTCCTCACAGGTGTCACTCCTGAGATTCATCCTCAGTATATTTTCTACATGAAACTCTGTCCCTCAGAGTCACAATTAGCTTCCAAGGAATCCAATCTAAGATATTAGTATACCTGAATTAAAGGAAATATGAAGATAAACGTAAGGGAGATTGAGACTAATAATGATAATAGTAATGTTTTATGGGATTGAAAATATATGTATAACAAAATGTGACAAAAATATCACACATCAGGTGATGATAAAAAAAGTATATTTTAGACTTGTATAAGTCAAGGATACATGCTTCAAAAGAATGTATAAATCACACACACACATCAAAAGCCCTGTGCAATAATGTTCAAAGCTCCAAATTGAAAAAAAAAAAGTATACTAATATGATGAATATTAAGTAATGAAAACATGAAATTAAAGAAGCTAGACATGAATAAATACATGCTATATAATTCCATTTGTATAAAAATTTAAAACATCCATATAATAGGAGTCAAGATATTGAGTAGTGCATGTGTTTGGAGGGTTTCAGCAGGGTTGGTAATGTTTTATATCTTGATCTGGAAGAGTGGTTACATAGATTTGTTCACTTTGTCAAAATTCATCAAGTCCACATCTATGATGTGTGCACTTTTCTGTACAACTGTTACAGTTCATTAAAGAGTTCAGGTTTTCAAGAGGGATAACAGTGCGACAGGGAGTAGGGCATGAAAGAGGATAGCATGATATTTTAGAAACACAGGAAGGGAAAGCCTCTCCCAAGAGAGCTTATTTTCACAATGACCTGAAAGAAGAAAGGCAGAAGCCATGTGAAACTCTGTGAAAATGTGAGGTAAGAATATTTGAAGTAGAGGGAATAGCAATGCAAAGACTTTGAGACGATATCAAGTCTGGTGTATTTGAAGAACATCAAAAAGGTAAATAGGGCTTGAGAGTGAGTGAAAAGGAGAGCAGTCGCAAATCTGATTGGCTGGGCACATATTAAACTACTGAGTGAATGACTTATGTGCACATTGACATTTCTGTCCTTAACATGATTGTTCTTTGTTATTTATCCATTAAATATATATATAGCACATTGAAACATTTTAAAACCCTATCTACTAGACTTAAAATGAGGGTATTCAATTTGCTCAATTTAAGAGCTAAGTCTCATTTCATCTAATATTTAGTTTTTTCCATCCTACACATTTCTGATGCAGACAGAAACTGTCAGTTAAACAAGAAAATAGGTAAGTTGAGGAAAAAATTGTTAATAAAAGCATAATCTGTTCATTCACTGATCATTTATGGAAAAAGTTATATGCACATTTATATATACATATAAAAGGCTTATAGAGATAATGCTAGATTTAAGACATGATACCAGCAACAATGGAAACTGATCAATAGAAAATCATTCTTTAAAGAGACATTAGTATAAAAGACCTAGTGTTGTCCATCAAGAGCAAGCAATGAGATCTGAAACAACTGAAACTTATTCTTAGATGGCAAAAGAATATGAACAGTGATTATACTTTCTACACTTTACTAGAGCCTAGACATCCCATACTCTAACTCTGTGAGTTTTCCTTTTTAACTAAAAAACAGAAGCGTCGACACCACCAACAATAAAATATTACATGTAAGAACAATAAAATAAAAATTCAGTCTTGAGTCCATGCAAAAAACTTCCCTGAAAATTATGAATGACCTATGAGACTGCATCCCTGCTGCCTACAAAGAGTTGTTCAAAAAGCAGGAGGAACTAAACTTTAAATAAAATCACAGAACTCCTTCAACTTTCTCTTTCTTACTTAGTTTATGTTAAAGGGCCATAAATCTTGTTGACACTTATTGCCACATCTATTGGCACACAGTCAGCACCAGTTTGAAAAGAGTTTTGCAGTCTGCTAGGGCCCATTACCTGTCCCTTGTCATCTCATATATTTATTTTCACCCCAGCAAGAAGCACCTCACGATGTCATTATTTGTTAGGCAGCTTATACTTTCCTGTACAATGTACTTGAGAGAGGGCTCTTACAAACATTTCTGTGAATCACATGTAATGTATTGTACCATCTTAAACTTAAACAATGCTATATGTCAACTATATCTCACTTAAAATTGCAAAAAGATATGTATCTCAGATACATATACAGTATTGAAAAAATTTCCTACAAATCTTCAGAAGCTATTGTCTTCTGAGCCATAAATAGATGTAAATGTGCTAAAATGGTCAATCAAGAGAGTGTGTTGTTCAGCTACTGTGGCAGGTTCACTATACGATGGGCCTTCTCATTTGGAGGAGGAAAAGTCATGAAATCTGAAGATTGCAGTATCCTCAAAGGATGACATGTAATGGAAGAAAAAGAAAGGAAAACAGAAAAGAAATTCCCTTCTTTTACCTAGTTTCGTTCTCCTTTTCCCTTGGGATAATGGGATAATGATTTGTAGTTTAGAGAACACTTTGATCTTTCTCACATTCTTTTCTTTTAAAACAAAAATAAAATCTCCCTTTCTTCCTACTAAAGCAATGCTTTGCTTACTGGTTTTGTGACTGGAACTTTCAAAAGAATTTGTGTTCAAGTGATGTTTTTCTTCTATGCATCATTTTAATATCTGTATGCCTGTTAGCCTTTTCCCATAAATGAAGTCAGTATATATACATAGACACATAGACACACACAGACACACAGACACACACATTCACGAACACAAACTGTCACTACATATACATGATCAAGGCATTTGTCTGAGTACGTACAAGTAAATATCTTGATTTATTGAAGTCTACAAGAAGGGTTTAAAATCTCAAAAAAAATTTAGGTTAACTCGACATTAATGCCTACACCGACACATTTATTTTATTTTTGTTTGTTTGAAAACTAAGTGGTTTCTCGACTAGCAAAAGAAGTTCAATTTTAGTATCTACTATAAACGGCATTCATTCCCTTCCTCAAGAATGAAAACACTGTTATAGTTCTTTGTTAAATGCTGACTTTTGTATGAATATTTGAATGAAAAGTAATTCTTGCAAAGGTAACAAAAAACATTCAGAAATCAAACAGCAAAAATAAAAAAAAAGAAAAAACAAGGAAATCTAAAAGTCTATCTTAAGATAATTCAGATAAAGGCCTTATGAAATCTCTTTAAAGAAAAATGTTTCATTAATAAAAAGGACAGAAAATACATTAGTGAAGAATTTTTAAATAATTTCTAATTACAAAAATGTACAAAACCTCAGATTCAACCTCCAACTCAAAATAGCACTGTTAATGTCAGTATATTTCAGTTACATACTTTTAAAATGAGACATGCAGATTAATTCATTTTATATCTCCTAGAGCTCTTCAAATCCTACACACACTTAAAATTCTATTTAAATTTGATACAATTACTGTCTTAAAAATCAAATAGCATCTTTCATAGTTTTATATTGGAAAGATATTGACTCCTTCCTTCTCACTAGGCTCACTAGCTACCCTTGTACTTCAGGCTTGGTGAACTGGCCAGGGTGTTGTTAAGACTACGATATAAGGACTCTTAGGGAAGAAAGTGCTTATATCAAATATAGAAAGCACGGCAAAATCATCAATGATTAATATATTATTTCATTATTGCTCACTTACTTACAAGAGATTTCAGAGTTAAGGTATTCACTTACAGGTGACCATCATAACTTTCTTCACAGAAACATGTTCAAATACGAAGTAACAAGTCTCAGACCTATTTTCTTCCAACTTACATTTTTATGCACATGACTCCTTATTTAATTTTGAAAAGACATTTAATCATGAATCCCATCAAGAATCTTTCTTGCAGGAAATCTAAAAATAAACATTCTTTGATATTGATTGATTTTCTATCTCTTATTATCATACTACCAAGCTACTCTGAAAATATGAATGTGATACTTAATAAGAAAATACACTTTATGTAGTTTTTTGGACGCAGAAGTATATATTCTCAAGCATCAGTAGGGAAAAAAGTCAGTATGCTAATGGCTTTAATTATCAAAAGTGACAAATTTAAATCTTTGTGCATAGCAGAAAAAGATTCTTAAATACTTTGTTATTCAATATTTTTGAAAATATTATGTTTGTGTTTCATTCACAGAAATTAAGTTCTACAAATAGCAGTTGATTCTTTCATTAAATCAGAACCAAATTACTGATTTCAGTATTAATGGTTAGCTTTGACATGTTTAAAAAGGGTAGAAAATACTTAATAGACCTGTCTTCAACCCTGAAATGAACAACTGTTCAGGGAAATGAAATTGTTCAAAGATACATTTTCTTTCTGCCAATCTGTGAAATATAATATAATTATTCTCTTTTAATGAATCTCTCAATGAGGAATAATCTTTCAGAGCTTGAACAGGTAAAATATAATGATAATAGGAGCAGCTTTGTAAATAAAAGGATGGAATGAAATTTGTTATTTTGTGCCATATTATGAGATAATTAGAATAACAGTGTGGCTTTCATCAGGCATTTGAACTTTCTCAAAAAAGCTCCCTAGGGCTCATTTAAATTAGTCATGTTTATCCATGGAGAGTTTTAGTCTTATTTCAAATGATTGTCACCTCGTAACATTCGGGTTTAAATTTTTAGCTTATTCGGATGTACTTTACAGTAGCTAATACATACTGCCTAAAACAGATACCAATCTTCCCTGTCTTGAGTTCATAATTCCACAGTTTATCAAAGGAAGTGGTATACAAATGTTTTTATTAAGCCAAGAAAATAATTATTCAGTGTGGAGGGAATGGTGATCTTTATAAATCTCTATCAATTTCTACAAAACACAGTTGGCTGGATACTGTCCAAGAAGCTACCATTTATATGTTAACTAGTTATATATAATAAAAGACTATATTCAATGAAAATTACATTCATGGCAATGGAACCTCTAGTTGTTAGCTCCTTTGGTTAACTCAAATTCATACTGTTCACAGACAATTTAGTAGATGGTGGGATTTGACTCAAGAAATAGGTCTCTTTGCTCTACTGGACCTATGGTATCCTCTGTTAGTGAGACAAATATGTGCAAGAATAACTGGGTACTAGATTGTGATGGTTTCATCACATCTACTAAGGTAACCAGAAAAACAAACAAACAAAAATCCTTATAAATAAAGAGAAGTAAAATAAAAGTCTAATATCTCTCCTGAAATGGCTTGAAATCTCTAAATAAGATGTCATTCCACAAGATGGTGCAATTGAAGTTTAATTCTCAATGAAATTATATTTTTGCTTGGTTATTATTTTCTCTCCTGATGGAAAAGAAAACATAGTTTTTAACACCAACAGAAAAAAAAAAATAGAACTGTGACTTATGTTTAACAATTTATGAAGTTGATTTCACGTCTTTTTGATAGTTCTTTAATGTTATTTTCTAAAAAACCTTCCCTAATTTATTGTAATATGTCTTGATTATAGGAAAACTTATCATGAGTTCCCTGTAATAAATCTATTATGTGAGCTTTAAATCATTACCCTAACATGACAAGATTACTACAGGGCTTTATATTTAGGAAACTTCTATGAATAGAGTTTTGTATTTGGAAACTTTATGTGACTACTATTTGAAAGCATGCTTTACAAGTGTTATTTAATTAGCTGAGGCTTATACAATCAGCCAATGTTTATTTAATTTGTTTTATATTTCCACTACTGTATGAGTTAAACATTTAAAATTATAATGCAGTTTTGCCTTGGCCTAAAATTATAATAATGACCTGCCATTATTTTCAACAGATGTGGGATTGGATACTGTCACCAATGTTAGACATCAACAGTGTAGAGAAAATAACCTGTAAAAGCATTTATATTTTTCATCTTCTTCTGAAGTTACAGTTAAAAGCAATAGCTAGAAATGTAGAGGGTCTCAGAACAGCATTAGCATTTTGGAAATAAGGTATTTTCCCTCAGATGTATGAGAAGGTAACAGCTGAGATTTAATTTAAAAATGCAAGTAAATGAATTCCTTTTCTTCTCTTGCATCTATTAAATTGATTGCCAAATCATATATTTTTCAATAGGTGACTTATACTAAAAACTCATTTTTTTCAAGTTTTCCCAGATTCATTAGTTGAAAGCAAGTTGCTCCTTGTTCTGTTATTCCCACTTAACATGTTCTTTAGGTTTTCTCCATTTTTCTAATTTCAATTTATTTTCAAGACTAAGCTCTTAATAGCAATGATCTCATTTATATATTAGAAAACATCACTTTCCTGTTTAAATGATTATTAATCTATTATATCTCAAATGCTTTTGTTATCTTACTAATTTTATTATAAGAATTTCTTGAATTATATTGCATGTCATATTTTGTTTTGAGAATTATATTGCATGTCAAATTTTGAAAATTTGACTGTTGAACATGGGGAAAATAGCAATGCCAGCCACATAAAGATATTAAATGTAGCTCCAGAAATGATATAAGAATATTCTAAAGATTGTCATTTAATGTTTTAATTGTTCCTAAAACATTAATTTATTCAATTTATGATTTCCAAATTTGTAGGAGGCTAGCAGTTTCTAGGGAGTTTTTATGACAAATTTCATAAATGCTTCTTCATAATACATATGCTTTTATAGGACAGTTAGGCCAAAGATAAGAGTACAAGGTCTTATATTTTGAAATACATTTCTATTTTTACATATAAGAAATATGTTCTATATTCTCTAATTTCTTTTTATTACTGTTTCATAAACTTTAGAAGTAGGACTTTTGTAAAAACAGAAAAAGAGTCATCAAATTAAGATATCCAGGTATATGATGCAATCTTCAATTGTATATAGAAATTTTTGTATTTAGATAGCTTTATTAAGTATGTGCTATTATATACATTTCCCATAGCTGGAAAATTTCAAAGGAGGTAGTTTAAAAACACACAATTAGGAATTCATTTTGAGACATCTCCTTAAAAATTACTAGATATCAAATGTATGGACCTATTTTCGACCAATGAAATTATCATGGTATTAGTATATCTAATGCTACTTGTTTGTTAAATGCAACATATATTTTTGTAAAATGCAACATCTCAAATGCCATGATGTTTTTTCAATAATTTTAATAGCCAGGTATGATAATGCAGCATGAAATCCTTTTCTTGTTTCTAAATTTAATTGATTTAATCACTGGATTTAAATGCTTGGAAATTGTTCTGCTTGTCGGTGTTTGAATGCCAAATACATCATCTAAAGTTCTAAAATGAATGTTGCAGTTATATTTAGACAACTGAAAACACTGCCTTCTAAATTACCCTAAATAAGCCATAGAAATATCTAGAAAAATTGATAATAATGGATGACAAATGTCCATTACTATCAAATTCAAATAAGTATAACTTTTACACAGTATAGAAAGTGTTAGTCTTATTATTTAAAAGCTCTTTGTGCAATTATCCAGGCAATACAATACATAGTACATGTACATAACTCTCAACTCTCCTAGAACTCACCATTCCCACTTTAAAGATGTAGACATCAGAGCCAGTAACCTTATTTATCTTCAGAGGCAAAATAAATTCAAGTTTTGCCAAGCTTTCAAAGACATCAACTCATTTATCCTCTTTGATCAATTTAGCTTGAATTGACTTTTTTTCTCCTATTTCTCGAGAGTTTTCAAAAATGATATTAATAAAGTCATTTGATGTAGAGAGATTCCTTGACAGCCAGTCAGATACATAGTCTCTTCTCTTTGGCTCCTAAGAAAAATCAGGGTTTTAGTCTTCCCTAATACAGTTCACAAACATCAAATAAGATAGGATAGGGTCATGTGTAGTGTAAATTACATAGAAAAGCTTATTTTGGGGGGAACTGGTACACAAGATGACGAAGAATAAAAACATTGTCGACATTAAGTATTCAAAATCAGGGCTATGCAAATGATATGAAGCTGAATTAGCCTGGTGCAGTTTTCTATACTTTAGCCTTTTTGCCCCACCTTCATAATTTTTGCCATATCCATATGCCTCCTGTTTTATTGTTTACTTTTGGTTTTAACTCTATCTTTACTTAAAAGGATTTATTTTAAAAATAAATTTAGATTATAATTATAACTTTTTTAAAAAACATCCCTTCCTATAAGAAAAAAATTGTAATAGTAATTATGAAAACAATTAAACTCCAAAATAGTCATATATGTACTGCTTAAACCATCTCAATTTTCCCTCAGTGGAGTGCTTTGGGAAGTTCTGCCCAAATAAAAGAATCGGCATTGGTAAAGGGGAATGAAATCATCAAAAATTTCATGGACGACATCATATGCTAATTAGTTTTTAAAATACAGTTTGTATAATGGTTACCTGGCTAGCTGCATCCATATGTGGGTTAGATCATCACCTACTTAATGAGGTTTTAAGCAGAAAGCCCAGCTGTTTCTGACAGTACTTCCCTTAGCTTTGGCAAACATTTGAAACTCTATAACTTGAATGTAATTACTTTTACTCAGTGGTTATCGAACTTTCTAAACCAGTCAAGCATTTTTTAAATCTTTTTCAAATGAAGCAGTCTTTTAAAACCCAGTAAATAAAAAAAATATAATTTTATTTGAAAAATAGATTTTAAATTTTTAAATTGCTAACACTTTTGATACACATAGTAAATCTATCAGAACAATAAAGTAATTTTAATGAAGACAGTTGCCGTGTTACAGGCATCCTATTGATTTCTGCATTTTGTTTTGGTTTTGTGGTATTGAGAATATTCTGATCCAGACAGATTACTAATCATAAATGGCATGAACTTTTACATCTCACTTGGCCATCTTACACCATTTTGAGTTCATTAATGGAAATTGGAATAGCTGGACTTATATCTTCAAAGCTAAGACCATTAGAATAACTAAAAACTGCTCACATTACTTGAGAGATTCTCATTGTTTGGTTAAAACATTTTTCTCAAAGTTGTCTTTTTAATACCGTTCTTCAACCTTTTCAAAACAAATGTATGATACGATGTTATCTGCTATCTAGTTCAGATGTTCACTTGACATTTCAATTAGTCGAATTAATATAATTCAGCATAATTAGCTAAAACTTTATTTCAACTTTGTTGCTGGACCTTTAGCTGCAGTTGTGAGCATGATTATATCTCAAATCTGTATAAAAGTACACTTGATATATAAACCAGTACAAGCTTTTTATTTTTGGTTGCTAGATTACTAATGCAATTTCTTTATAAGCAAACAAATTTCTAAAAGGTGATTTCCATGTTGATTTAAAATATTAGCACTGTTACCTGTTTTCATTGCCATTGACTGGTATGTTCTGTTTACTGCTTGTGCCAATCCAAAGTACCTGAGTTTGTGGGCCTTTTAATTACATGTGCTGTGGTGGCAATGTACCCATTTGTACAATTATCCTGGTTAAATTTACAAAGATATATATTTTTAAATGACCACTGCCGAGCTACGGACTCCAGTTAATATCATAGGTATTTATTTATTAATTTATGTGTGTGTGTGTGTATAAATGTATACATGTGAATATGGAAATCTATCTTTTTAATCTATCTACCTATTGATTGATGGAAAAGGAAGAAGAGGAGGAGGAAGAATAGGAGATGGAAAGAAAGTGTTTTTGATCTGGTAACAGAATTTAATAATTTGAGAATCATTAGTATAAAAAATAATTTTATAAGACACACTTTAGTATGTTTTTATTACCTTTTTTTATTGTTCCAAAATATGGACATAATGCGTATGAACTAAGTTTTTTACAGAACCTCTGAAGAATTGCAGTTATAACTCAATGGAACAGTTTGAAAAATAATGGTTTAGCTGAAGGCCTTTATTTCTTTTAAAATGCAAATATCTCTACTTTCATCTGCAATCAGTCATTTATGCATTAATGTGAATAAATTTATTAGACATCTTTCTGAAGCTTAGATTTAATTCAGAAGAGGAGGAAGCAAAGATGAACTCAGCAACTGAAAGAAATGGGAAAGATATGACTTAATTAAGGCTGAGAGCACTGGAGATCTACTTGGCCTACCTCACAATTTGCTTAAAGACCATGCTGTCCATATATGATACATTTATTTGTGCTAAGAAAGAAAAGAAAGAATGAGAGAGAGAAAGAAAGAAAGAAAGAACACAAAAGACAAATGCACAGAGAAAACATCCACTGAATTAGATGAGTATAAGTGTGAATGTTTCAGAACTGCATGCAACTGTTTTAGACTATTTTGCTGGAACAACAATGTAATTAAATGAATTACTTATAATTTTGGTTAACTCAAATTAAATCGACTATAAAATTTCCAACCAATAAATTTATTAATCGAAGATTCTGATCATACGCTGTGTCCTCAAAGATTACAAGCAAATTTTTTTGTGCAGGAGTCCCAGATCATGTACAGCACAATATAAATGAGAATTTAATGTTCCAAACCTAATCCTGTACCTTTGGTCTATGACTTTTAAATGAAAACAACAACAACAACAAAAAAAAACTTGTAAACTTTTTTCTTAATGAAAATCTTTCTACTAAATAAAATAATTTATCTTTATTATAAAAGTCTAGTTATGTATGTTTCTCCCATTCCTCCCCAATCAAATGCTTTCTAAAGTTTATAGAAATAAGCATCCATTCCAGTAAAGTAAAAAATTTAAACTTCTGAGTTTTTTATGGAGGCATATTATAAAAATTGGTTGTTAATATTTTGAGAAATTGCTTCCTGAAAAGAAGAAATTTACATTATTCAATTTTTCATTTTTTCACTTATATATTTTCTAAAAGTGAAAGATATTAATTTAAATCTGTGTTAAAGATACATGTTGGACTAGAATTACATTTCCCATATTTCATTCTAAGTCAATATTTGCAATAATTTTGTGTAAATTTGAAAATATATTTAGATTTAAAATGCTGATTGACTCACATTAATACTATTGTTTTTCCTTCAAGAAATTGAAAACAAAATCAAATAATAGAAATATTTACCATTTAGGAAAGGGATACATGCAGATATTTAAATAGTAAATTTCATTCTTCATTATCAAGTACGACATTTAAGAATTAACAGAATAAATTTGAAATCAAAACTTAGAAGCATTTTGAGATACTTTTGGCTACTGTGTTGCAAAATATATCAAAATAAAAACACTTTCTTCATAAATTTAATTAAAAGGAAAGCCTGATTAATATACGAAAGTCTATTTTTTTATATTCAGCTGATAACATCATTTTTAGTAATGAAATTACACTTATTTGAACTAAAACTAAACGCAAACTACAAGCATAGTCAGATAAGAGAGGTGGGGGAAAAAGTTGAGCCAAATTGGTTATAAACATGCTTCTGTTCTTGCTCACACAATGACCTTTAAAAGCTCTAATTTCTATTGTTTTTCTCTGTCTTTGTACTTAGAAAAAGTACTCCTAAGTCACAAATCATGTAGGTTCCCACTTTCTTCTTTCCCAAGTTTATGGAAACTTGGTCCTAATAGTTTTATAGTAAAAAACAAAAGGATAGAATGGGAAGACAAACTGTTTCCTATAATTGCGAGCACTGAAAGTCTTTGACAAAACTTCAGGCTGATTTGTCTGTGCCTTACTTCAAATGCATATTCCTGAAAAACGCATACAAAGGGGAAGAGTGAGGCCAGTAAATGGCATGCCTGCAGTAGCTCAGTAGGGAGTGTACATACACTTGTCCTGGTGGAGTATAGCTACGAGTCAGAAATTTTAACAGCTCAGTAGGTGAATACAGTTGGTACTTGAGCACTTAGAATCAATTCAGATACATATCTGTAATATCTACATGTAAAAGACATGGCATATATTTGGTATGTACTGACCAAATATAAAAATAATCCTGGAAATTATTATATATATAAATCTTTTTTATCGTATGGACTATATCACTATGTTATATATACTCATTGCTTCCTTAGGGAGAGAATATTTAAGTTTCATCTTAGTATGGCCCTTAAACTAATTTTAATACTTAGATTCTTTTTTTGTTGTTAATTTTCTTAGAAATCTACGGTTACATTTAAATATAAATACAATATTAATAATAACTCTAGAAATTAATAATTATACCTAATTCCCTTCATTTTAAATTCATAGAACATGAACCTACTCATTTTTTCTATGTTTTTCTCCTTCAAAAAAACATTTCCTTCATGTTTTCACAGCTATAATGCTTATAATAAAGCATTTTAATTAATTTTGTATAAATTTACTTGTATTAAATTACATGACTCTTCTGGATTTACCTCTTTAGGATTACCTATACATTTAAGGGGCATCAAAATCTACCATTGACAGGTTTTAATAAGCACTTCTTTCAAGGGGATACCTAATACTTTCTCCAACAATCTCTGTCACCCTTATAGTCACCAATTCTATATAACAGAAGTCACTGCTTGCTAAATGAAACTTGAATCAGATATCTGAAGACACCAAAACATAACACTATTTCCTATCACCATCAAGCCTATCAACCATCTTTACACTTTATTAATTAAATAATTAAATATATATGTGTGTGTGTGTTTGTATGTGTGTGTGTGTATATGTGTGTGTGTGTGTGTGTGTGTGTATATTCATTTATTTATTAGGTCCATAAGCCTGTAACACCTTTATCATCTGTCTTTGATATACTGAGTTGAGCCAGTATGTTTTCTTAGACATTAGAATGCCATTTATGGTATTAGGTAGAATCTAGAAGGTCAAGAAATACTATGGATAATATACATAAATTATTAAGGCATGATCAATTATTAGAATACTACCAATTTAATATTTTTGTTTATCAAATACATCAATAAGAATTAGTTGTTATGTCTCAGTGTGAAGTATATTACCATGGAGATAAAAATTCTGATCCACAGCTATTCTATCCTATTTTGTTAGTCTTTTGTCCTCTGTTGCCCAGGTTTCCTATTTGTTGTTATTAAATTTCTGAAAAAATAGCAGCATATAACTAAAATTTATTGTGGGATATTTAAAAATGCCATAATAAATGGTACTTAGAACAATAGCCCATTATAAAATAGCTTCCATGTCATAGCCTGACTGAGAAAGGCAAAGAATAAAAAATCTTGCTAAACAAACTTAAAAAAGCCTTAACTAGACCCTTGTTACAGCAACTCAAATATCCTGACCATGACAATCACAGTCCAGAATTTAATGTACAATATATATTATTCTCTAAATACCCACGTAAATACATAATTACTTATGTATTTATTTTCTGTGTGAAGATATGTATCCAAAGAAGAATAAAGGAGAAAAAGATCCATGAAAAATATAGCCAGTTTACACATGATTTTAGAATCATGTGTTATGATATAACTTAATCATACATACGTATTTGATATTATAAAAAATACTGTATAAGTATATAAACTATAGCGTAATGGAAAATTTTAATTTTAATGTAGCCTTCAAAAGCAGATTAAGAGCAAAAGCAGATTGAGAGCAATTTAACAAACAAACATTAGAAAACTTACCTTGACTTGCAAATTTTAACTCTTTGGCATCTGTGAGCGTGGTCCTTTTGTCAGACCCTTTTTTCTCTATCCGGCGATGGCTTCGTCTTTTCTTTGACTCTCCCCAAAGGTTGGATCCTCCATGCATGCTAGGTATATTCAAAATAGCAATTCCTTCCAGAGAGATGTTTATTAAGTCTATCTGTACTCCATCACACTAATCAATAAAAAGAAAAGAACAAACAGTAAGATATCTTCTTTATTTCTCTTATTTCTTCTTTTGCATTTCCTGATATTTTAATAAGAGATTTTAAATCTATAATCTTGCCATTTTTAAATACATTTTTCAAAAGCAAAAGTAGTTACAGTGAATGTCAATATAAAAAATAAAGCAGCCACCAACATTAACTAGTTATCATTCATAGTCTTTAAAAATGATCGAATTAAATCATCAGTCTCTTTGTTTACAAAAAACCTTTGGGACGGAGACATGTTAGTGTCTGAATATATAACCAGTTATAAATTTCCATTGTGTCACAAAGAGGCTGATTCTGGGATGTTTGGTCAAATTTTAGGCAGAAATTTTAACGATCACCTCTTATTTAGAACACATTGCAAGGCACTATTGGGGGAAAGTGAAAAAACAGAATTCATAATTCATGGCCTCACTTTTTGAGTCAGAGAAAGAAGTGGCTTAAGAGACTTTGAAAAAAAATACAAAGTGCAAAACAGCAATGCAAGAGCTCTGAATTACATTGGAGCGGCTAAGGATGTTTCTTGGTCTAGATTAAGTTCCAAACACAGTACAAAGGGCAATGAGCAGCACAGTTATCTAAATGAACATGGAGGACCAGGCAGGCTGAGTGAGGAAAATGCCAAGAGTAACGGTAAACACAACCTCCAACTCATCATTACTTTATAGCTGCTATAACACTACATTGAAAAATAAAAACCATTAGTTAGGCAGATATTTGTTTGCCTGGTGACAAAGAAGTGTTTTGATTTTGAAAAATATGGAACTTGCTAACAGACTATGCTTTGTGATATTCAGTTTGGTCACTTTTTAAATATTTTGAATATTCTGTTTATTTCTACTGATGGACGTGTGGAAAGTGACAAGGCTATACAGTATTTTTAGAATTATTTATTTATTCATTTGCTTTGAGTTTTCTAAAATTGTAGTAATTATAAATATACACCAGATATTGTTCTCTCATGTTCAGTTATAAGTCATTGTAAGAAAAGATGTAAATATATAACATTTTGTTTAATAAAAAACTTTGTTAGGGATATGCATTTCATAATTGAGGTATATCTGCAGTGGGATTATTTTATTTGCCATGTTTTTTTTGTAGAAAAAAAACATAGACAGTAACTTCATTCATCATTCTCTTTCACGTGATAATTATGATTTTTTGAACCAAGAAGAGATAATGCTCCACCAAAATGATAAAAACAGAAAACAAACAGAAAATCTCTCTTTTTCCACATTTGCCTCATCACACTGAACCTAATTCTGCATCTTGTTTACTGAAATACAAAAACTGTGAAATAAAGAAACACATCTTGAGCCTACTTGGCAGGGCTAGAAACCAATTCTAGAGAGATGCCAAGTTTTCATTCAATTTGTTTCAATGAGGGTGAAACCAAGGTCTGGATGATGTCCCCCCCCCCCACCCCTTTTAGAAACAACTGACTTTTTTTTCTTCCTTTTCATGTATTAAATTAAGATGATTTCTTTTTACTAAAGAATTCTACTCATGTGTATACTCACTTACTGCTATATATTCTAGATAAACAGATATTAATTTCATAATTAAAAGTAATCTTGTGTAAATACCCTGCAGGCCTCAATGAATCAAACACATACTGTGTGTCAGGCCTCCCACTGTCTTCAAGTGGAATGTACTGGCTGGATAATTAGATAGTACATATTTTTTAACCTTATTTGCATGCATATTATATCTTTTGCACACTGACAAGCAGCAGTAACAACAAAAGTCAGATTACCACAGGGAATTCCCACAAAGAAGTCTTCATTCCTTATAATTTGCAGCCTAAATTAAAATAATTTGATCTTTGACAAGGATGAAATGTCAAGCAGAAGGGGGTCCTCTACAAGCCATGGCCTGTGGCTTCTGAAATCTGCCTAATTTATGTCAGTCACTTCTTAATACATATTTAAGTATTACACGAAAAATATGATAAATATGCAATCTGACACCTTTGGTATTTCCCTGCTGTTAATTTATAAAGGTCTGGTTTCCCCCCCAAACTGACTAAAATCATTTAAATAACAGAAGAATTGCGAAATAAGCTGGAGTTGGGGCCTGGCTTCCATTTTCACTCAATATTGAACACAGCAGGTAGTACGCTAAGACAATTATTTGACTAGGCCTTAGAATCCCACTGTGACAAGTTACTTTCAGAATTAGGAAAGTAGTATTCCTTTGTTCATCTGCAGAAAAGGAGAGCATGTTGCAAACAGGCTTTTTTTTTTTTTTTAATTGAACTAGGGGAGTTACATGTGACAATTGAAAAACATCATTGTATACTATTATTCATGTTTTTACTCTTCAGAGTCTTGTCACGTGTCATTTTAAGAAAACAAAGTGGCTCTTTGAAAAGTAAAAAAAAATATTGTTAAGGAGTGCCAATAAAGAAAGTCTGAAAAACACTGAGGTTTCTATGAGAGCAGGACAACGTACTTACATAAATTGCTATTTATTAATTATTTGTTTCCACTAGTTCTTGACCCCAGGCTACCTTCCTCTGTTTGCCTTAACATTATGTTCATCAGTCTGGAAAATTCCAGTGCTAGTTCTGATGGAGACCAGGAATTGTAGCACACCAATTGAGTGCACAGAAATAAAAGCTGAGGTGAAGGCTATGAAATATAATGAACAAGTTATAACACTGTGTCAGATAATATTTTCATCTGCTTTGAAGATTTATGATTTTTAAAAAGGTAGCTACAGAGTTATATAATATAAAAGCTTAAAAGCTATAAGCCTCAGTCAATAAATCCTGAATGTTTTTAATATGTAGAAAAAAGGCAGTTAACATATAGTACTAAAGGAGCTATTTGTAGAGTGCAATGCTGTGATGCCATTGTCTATACTTTTCAGTTTTAAAATGGAAGATTTTTATTACGGAGACAAATTTACCTAAAAAAAAAAAAATGGTTTAAAAATTTTTGCCAACGTATTTTAATCCTAGTTTACAAATATACTCTGGACGTGTGGAGAGTGACAAGGTGTTAAGGACAAGTTTTATATGTGAATTTAGTGTTTCAGATTCAGTTACCATACCATTTGATAGTAAAATTCAAAATGTAAGTAAAACTGGAAAGCTAAATATAGATAAGAAATTTGACAAGATAAAATTAATGATAAATTGTAAAAATTTTTTCATAGTGAGTCTAATTCTATGGTGAGGTCAGATAAAAATTATTCAAAATATTCGACGAAACATAAAAACATTGCTTTGTTCATTATATAAAACTGCGTAGAGGAAAATGGCTCATCTAAGTCTGCTTTTAGAAGAGTTCCTGCAAATTCATACTTAATTTATAAGACAAAATTATGTTTTTGCTGAAAACTACAGCAGCAAACCTACAAATTAAAACAGATATATACACATAAATGGCTTAATAGTATCTCTTCTGATGTTCTAAAGCTGAGGTACTCTATATTTTCCCAGGGATTAAATTTTATGTTTTTTGAAATACATTTTATAAGTTTTATTGACAAAATGTAGTGTGATATAGGGCCTCAGAACATGCCATTTAGGTAATTTGAGTAATATTGCCAGTTCAGGATATCAAGCATTAGCCATGGTATTTACACAAAATTACTTTAGTTTTACATGTTTTTCTTTTTTAGTAGATTCTGTGAAAGCTAGAAATTGTTGCTGAAATATTAGAATTCTTACCAAAAGTTATCTTATTAAAATAATTTCTGGTAAACATGGAATGGAACTTTCACCTTTTGGTCATTCACTCCACTTTTACCTGTTACACTTCTTCCTCAGTCTCGTCACTAAGAAAACCTATGACATATTTATCATGATGAAGTGATAATGCTATGCCTCGCCCTCACCACATTTTGTGTTCTTTTCTGGAATAATAAGTTACTTTTCGTTTTGAATTCAAGGAGTCCAACTTTAGTTTCCTCTGACTATCTTTCTGGAGGTCCACACTGTGTCCCTCCATCATTGCTTCTAGAATTTCATTGCAAAAAAAAAAAAAATTCACCTTGGAATATTTTGAAGAAAGGGTAGATGTTTCAAGTATTCTTACACACACACACACACACACACACACGCACACACATGCATGAGCAGAAAAAGGGCAGGAAGAAATTTTGGAGATGATGGATAAGTTGATGACACTGAGTGTGGTGGTGGTTTTATGGTTATTTACTTACTTCTAAACTCACGATGTAAATGAGAGCACCACCAAGGAAGCAGTAAAATCACAGATATGGAAAGTGCTTTGGAAAAAAGCAAACAAAGGGCTCTTCTGCTATGTCAACTATGTCTCAATTTTAACCAAAAAATTATAACCAAGATTACTCTACCCAGCAAAGCTATCATTTAGAATGGAAGGACAGATAAAGAGCTTCCCAGACAAGAAAAAGCTAACAGAGTTCATTGCCATCCAACCAATATTATAAGAAATGTTAAAGGAACTTCTTTAAGGAGAAAAAAAAATGAAAAGTAAGAATAATAAAAGGTCAATAACTACATATCTATCAATAATTACTTTCAATGTAAATTGATTAAATGCTCCAATAAAAAAAAAATAGGGTAGCTGAATGAATCAGAAAGCAAAGCCTTTATATGTTGCCTACAAGAGACTCACCAGATCAAAAGACATACATAGATTGAACGTAAAGGGATAAAAAATGATATTTCATGAAAATTGAAACAAACAAAAAGCTGAGGTAGCAATACATATACCAGATAAAATAGACTTTAAAACAAAGGCTATACCAAGAGACAAAGAAGAATCCAGTAATCCCACTTCTGGGTATTTATCTGAAGAAATCCAAAACCTATTTTGAAGGGACATGTACACCCATATTTTCATTGTAGTATTATTTGAATAGCATTATCTACAAAGGAGGCAACCAGGGTGTCTATCAATGGATAAATAGATGAAGAGGAGGTGGTACACATATACACTGGAATATTACTCAGCTGTAAAAAAGAATGAAATCTTGCCATCTGCAACAACATGGATGGACCTAAAGGATATTGTGCTGAGTAGATTAAATCAGACAGAGAAAGATAAATGTTATATGATTTCACTTATTTCTGGAATCTAGAGAACAGGATAAATGAACAATCAAAACAGAAACAAGCTTGTAGATACAGAGAGCATTTTGATGGCTGCCAGATAGAGGAGGAGTTGAGAGGATGAGTGAAGGAGGAGAAGGGATTAAGAAGTACAAATCGATAGTTACAAAAGAGTATAGGAATGTAGAGTATAGTTTGGGGAATATAGTCAGTAGCATAGTAATAACTATGTATGGTGTCAGATGGGTACTGGATTTATTGGGGTGATCACTTCATAAGTTATAAATGTCTAATCACTATACAATATAATATTGTATGCCAATTGTAATTGAAGAATTTAAAAAATATATATATAAAGAGCCCACACAGTCTGTGTCCAGCTTGCACCTTGTGTGGAAATGTCTTTCAGTTTCAGGCTCAATGTATGCTCTTTTGTTTCACTTAAGCATGTGTGTCATATGGCACCTAGCCAATCCCACTGCTGTATCTGTCTTCCTCTGAGAGAGGACAGAGTCCTTTTACCTTGGCATGAGAAGGTGTGTATCAGCTGCTGGGGGAGACACACTAGCCTGAGGAATAGATGCCCACTACTGCAGTGGATCTCACTATCTCTTATCAGCATGAGTAATCGTTATCCATCCAAAACAACATTCATTCACAAATTTCATTTCCCCTACCCCAAGATAGTATTTTGGTAGGGCTAAGACTAGACAAAGGTCCTCTAAATGCATGTTGAAAGAGCATCCAGGATGATTTTGATAAAGGTATGGCACGAACTAAATTTGGAAACTCTGCCCTATTGCTTTTAAGAACTCTGAGCTTTCCAGGTTACTGGAGAATAAGAATCTATCTTATCTTTTGAATCTTGCTAATTTATTTTATGTCCCTAATACTTTTATTGCCATTTGTTAATTCTTGAGATCATTTAAGGTTTTATAGATGTACTTAATCATTAAGACAAATCTCAATTTTGGGGATGGAAATTCTTGGCCTTAAAACTTACCATCCTTCCCAGTCTCACTGACAACCAAAAGATTGAAATACTTTGGAGAATGGGCTATTCTATTATCTCAAGAACTTTGTGTGGTACATAGAGCAAATAAAAAATCCACGAATATTATAGTTTCAATGACAGATGTAGACCTGGGATTCTTAGGTACATGCCCCAAATACTTTAATACAAATTGCTTTTAATATATTATATTGCAATTTTAAAGTTTTACATTTTTTTATATATTTTGTAACAAAGTTAGAAGATAACTGAAATTCTGAAAACTAAAAATTTCTACTTTGCTAATCTCTCTTGCCATATATATTGCCTATATGTTGCCATTTTACACCCACAGACACATCGATGTATATAATCTACAATAGATTTGTTCCCTTAGATTTAAACCTTTTACAGCAACACACTTCTCATTTCTCTTAAATTGTTAAAAAAAAAAATGCTCATCTGCTCATCTCTGCAGTGGATATATAATAGAATAAAATCTCTTTAATTCATAGAATTTTGAGGAAGACTAAATAAAATAATGTATGCTTAGCATCAAGCATGGAGTATAATTAATAATAGATAAATCTTAGCTGTG
>NW_011888785.1:5824661-5832438 GCF_000151845.1 Pteropus vampyrus | reverse complement strand
AGTATTATTTGAATAGCATTATCTACAAAGGAGGCAACCAGGGTGTCTATCAATGGATAAATAGATGAAGAGGAGGTGGTACACATATACACTGGAATATTACTCAGCTGTAAAAAAGAATGAAATCTTGCCATCTGCAACAACATGGATGGACCTAAAGGATATTGTGCTGAGTAGATTAAATCAGACAGAGAAAGATAAATGTTATATGATTTCACTTATTTCTGGAATCTAGAGAACAGGATAAATGAACAATCAAAACAGAAACAAGCTTGTAGATACAGAGAGCATTTTGATGGCTGCCAGATAGAGGAGGAGTTGAGAGGATGAGTGAAGGAGGGGAAGGGATTAAGAAGTACAAATCGATAGTTACAAAAGAGTATAGGAATGTAGAGTATAGTTTGGGGAATATAGTCAGTAGCATAGTAATAACTATGTATGGTGTCAGATGGGTACTGGATTTATTGGGGTGATCACTTCATAAGTTATAAATGTCTAATCACTATACAATATAATATTGTATGCCAATTGTAATTGAAGAATTTAAAAAATATATATATAAAGAGCCCACACAGTCTGTGTCCAGCTTGCACCTTGTGTGGAAATGTCTTTCAGTTTCAGGCTCAATGTATGCTCTTTTGTTTCACTTAAGCATGTGTGTCATATGGCACCTAGCCAATCCCACTGCTGTATCTGTCTTCCTCTGAGAGAGGACAGAGTCCTTTTACCTTGGCATGAGAAGGTGTGTATCAGCTGCTGGGGGAGACACACTAGCCTGAGGAATAGATGCCCACTACTGCAGTGGATCTCACTATCTCTTATCAGCATGAGTAATCGTTATCCATCCAAAACAACATTCATTCACAAATTTCATTTCCCCTACCCCAAGATAGTATTTTGGTAGGGCTAAGACTAGACAAAGGTCCTCTAAATGCATGTTGAAAGAGCATCCAGGATGATTTTGATAAAGGTATGGCACGAACTAAATTTGGAAACTCTGCCCTATTGCTTTTAAGAACTCTGAGCTTTCCAGGTTACTGGAGAATAAGAATCTATCTTATCTTTTGAATCTTGCTAATTTATTTTATGTCCCTAATACTTTTATTGCCATTTGTTAATTCTTGAGATCATTTAAGGTTTTATAGATGTACTTAATCATTAAGACAAATCTCAATTTTGGGGATGGAAATTCTTGGCCTTAAAACTTACCATCCTTCCCAGTCTCACTGACAACCAAAAGATTGAAATACTTTGGAGAATGGGCTATTCTATTATCTCAAGAACTTTGTGTGGTACATAGAGCAAATAAAAAATCCACGAATATTATAGTTTCAATGACAGATGTAGACCTGGGATTCTTAGGTACATGCCCCAAATACTTTAATACAAATTGCTTTTAATATATTATATTGCAATTTTAAAGTTTTACATTTTTTTATATATTTTGTAACAAAGTTAGAAGATAACTGAAATTCTGAAAACTAAAAATTTCTACTTTGCTAATCTCTCTTGCCATATATATTGCCTATATGTTGCCATTTTACACCCACAGACACATAGATGTATATAATCTACAATAGATTTGTTCCCTTAGATTTAAACCTTTTACAGCAACACACTTCTCATTTCTCTTAAATTGTTAAAAAAAAAAATGCTCATCTGCTCATCTCTGCAGTGGATATATAATAGAATAAAATCTCTTTAATTCATAGAATTTTGAGGAAGACTAAATAAAATAATGTATGCTTAGCATCAAGCATGGAGTATAATTAATAATAGATAAATCTTAGCTGTGTTATTACCATCTCATGATATTCATATTATTGTAAATATTCACCCTTTTTGGAAGAAGCTTCCTATATGAAAGAGAAATACGAAATAAAGAGTCATACAGTAAATGTTTTGTTTTGAAGAAGCTACTGATAAAACATACACCCTTTACTTGAGATACTCCTGTACTGAAGTGGTTTTATTCTGTTATACATTTTCAAGCCATAGTTGGTATAATTTTAGGCCAAATAGGAAGCAATAGAAAACAGAATATCAAATTTCCAAATGGCTGTTTTTGTTATATTTAATTATGAAGTAACCTTAGGGGTAGAAAGGCATATTCTGCTAATATGATAGACTGGATTCATTAAAAAGTAAGTAGAGAAGCAGATTTTGCATTACCATCTGTATATACACACACACATATACACATATCAAGTTTTAAAATTGAGATAAATACATAAAATTATAACAGTATTTCAAGATATGTAACAATAGAATGGGGAGTGCACAGCATTGGTTCCGATTTATAAATGCTATTGCAATGGTTCCCAGAATAAGCCAGTAAATGCAGAGCTTGTAAGCCAAACTTGGAGGGCATGTAGAAACACTACCCTAAGAAGAATAACTTAGTTCTAGTTGTCCAAATTTCTTGAGGGAACATTCTAAATAGTTTTCCATAAGATGTAAGGCTCAGTGTAACAAAATCACTAATTTCATCATTTATTAACTTTAAAATTAGTGTTTTCTAAATTTATTTTCATTCAAATGTCTTTTGTTATGTGACACAAACTTTTTCTTGAACATTTTTTTATTTTGTGACATATAATATTATGCTATAGATCAATGTTTTCTTTTTAATGAACACAATTTTTTTAAAGTTTAAAGTTCACAGCAAAATTGAGAGGAAGGTACAAAGATTTCCCATATATACCCTCTGTCCCCACACATGTACAGACTGTCCTATTATCAATGTCTACTATCAGAGTGTTACATTTGTTAAAACTGATAACCTACATTGACCCATCACAACATCCAGTTTGTATTAGGGTCACTCTTAGTGTACATTCTATGTGTTTGAAAAATGTATAATGATATTTATCCACCACTACTGTATCATAGAGTTTTTTTTCACTGCCCTAAAAATCCTCTGTGTCCTTTCTATTCACTTTCCCTCCCCCCATAGCCCATGGCAATCACTGAACTTTTTACTGTCTCCATAGTATCATCTTTTCCAGAATATCATATATTGGCACCATACAGTATGTAGCATTTTTCAGAATGGCAAATTTCACTTTGGAAAATGCATTTAAGGTTCCTCCATGTCCTTTCATGTCTTGATAGCTCATTTATTTTAGCACTGAATAACATTTCATTGTCTGGATGTACCACTGTTTATTTATCCATCCAGCTACCAAAGGATCTCTTGTTTGCTTCTCAGTTTTGGCAATCATTAATTATAAATATCCATATGCAGGTTTTTGCATTGACATAAGTTTTTAACTCCTTTGGGTTTTCAATCCCAATCAGCATGATTGATGGATCATATAGGAAGAGTACGTTAAGTTTTTTAAGAAACTGCCAATGGTCTTCCAAAGTGGCTGTACCATTTTGCATTCCTACTATCAGTGAGAGTTTCTGTTGCTCCACATCCTCACCTGGATCTAGTTTTCAGTATTCTAATGGGTTTGTAGTGGTATCTCATTTTTCTTTTAATGTTCATTTCCCTCATGACATATGGTGTAGAGCATCATTTCATATGTTTATTTGCCTTCTGTATATCTTTTTGATGAGGTGTCTGTTAAAGTCTTTGGCCCATTTTTCAATGGAGTTATTTTCTTATTGTTAAGTTTTGAGTTCTTTGTATATTTTGGATAACAGTCCTTTATCAGATGTGTCTTTTGCAAATATTTGCTCTCTATTTGTGGCTTGTTTTCTCATTCTCTTGACATTATCTATCATAGAGCAGAATTTTTAATTTCAATGAAGTCCAAATATCAATTTATTTCATGGATTGTGCTTTTGAATTATATCTAAAAAGGTATTGCCGTACATAAGGCCATTTAGGTTTTCTCCTGTGTTAGAAGTCTTATAATTTTACATTTTACATTTAGGTCTGTGATCCTTTTTCAGTTCATTTTTGTTAAGAGTGAAGACTTTTTTTTTTTTTTTTTTTGCCTTCAGATGGTCAGTTGTTCCAGAACCATTTGTGAAAAAGGCCTTCTTTGCTCCATTGTATTGCCTTTCCTCCTTTATCAAAGCTTTGTTAACTATAACTATTTCTGGGCTCTCTATTCTGTTTCATTGATTTGTCTATTCCTTCACCAATATCACATTGTTTTGAGTATTGTAGCTTTATAATAAGTCCTGAAGTCAGGTAGTGTCAGTCCTCAAGTTTTGCTGTCTTTCAACATCCTGTTGGTTATTCTGGGTCTTCTGACTCTCACATAAACTCTGAAATCAGTTGTTGGTATTACTAAGTAATACTGAAATTTTGATTAGGATTGTATTGAATGTATAGATTAATTTGGGAAGAAATGACATCTTGACAATATTGAGTTTTCCTATTTATGAACATGGAATATTTCTTCTAGATAATTTTTTTTTTTTCAATCTGTGTTCAGTGGTAGGGTAAGGTAAGTAGAGGTGCAAGAAGCTTCAGAGTATCCAACTTACATTCAACCAGAAACCATACTTACATATGTGTGTGTGTGTGTTTGTGTGTGTATACACATATATATATTTTATTATTAATTTCAGGTATATAGCACAATGGTTAGGAATTAATATGTTATGAAGAGATCCTCCCAGTTACTCTAGAACCTGTCTGGTACTATACATAGCATCACAATATTATTGCCTATATTCTCTATGTCATACTCCACATCCCAAAGACTGTTTTGTAACTACTAATTTTATATATTTGTTTTCATTTTTGCCTTCTACAAATTTTTTGAGCATTCTGAGGGTAAGAAATGCTCAAAATCCATTATATAAATATTTTTTTAAAAAATCTTAATGAAAGTAAAGAGAGATTTTAGATGTTTTTCATAAATATATATGTCTGTATATAACTATGTAAATATATAACACTATATACACACACACACACGTATCTTCATGAACAGTAATTACAGAAAGGTCATGTTGATCACAGTCTTTTATCTTCTGTGATTACATCCCTTTTCAGGAATATGATCTGATTCAGTAGTGAAAGGCTTTTTTCATTCCATCTCCATCAATTTTACTTCCAATACTTTATTCACCAATTATAATTAAAAAAAGTGGGAAAATGTTACATTCTGAAATAGTACCACTTCTGCTGTTATTATTAACAGTAAATTAGAAAGGTAAGGTAATGAAGAACCAAGCCAGGCTATTACAATTTCATGTGGTCCATAACCACTTTTGTTTATGAACTTACTACCTGAATATATGCCACTAATGATTTAGGTCTCAGAAGAAAAGTTATGTATTTATTTTTAAAACAAAAAGTGTTGAAGCCAATATTTCTGAATTCATATCAATTAGTCATGAGATTTTCTTGTTTTGTAATTCTGTTCCTTTAGTTTGTCTTTACCATTTATCAAAATATAACTTTTTCTTTTCCTTTAATTCCTAAAATCTCCGAATCAAACTAAGTCATTTTCTATTGTAATTCATCTCCAAAACTTTTAGTTGTACAGCATCTATATTTTTTGGTCGACTTATTTGCTCCACATCTTTTGAAACTGTATTTTTCTTGCTATCTTTGCTCTCTGTCTTGGCTTTTCCACTTCCTACAAAATGTAATGGGAGAAATGGCAACCTTGGGAACTGAGAAAATCTAGTTAACGAATAGGAATAGAATGAAAAAGTATACTTTTTAACCTTTATTCATGAAAGTAAGTACAATTTTAGTGAACTGTGTTTTAAAGGTTATAAGATATTGAGACCTGAAAATAATAAGTTTTTTTAATGTATCTTGCAAACTTTTCTCTTTCTCTTCAAGTACTTTCTTTTATCTTACATTTTTCTATCTGCACTATGCCCAGTAACGTTTCTACCAATTTTTAAAGTTGTTCCATCTCTATTTTATACTGTATTAAAATAACTCAGACTCAAACTTAACTTTATACTAATATTTCAGACAGTGCTAGATTTCCAATGAGTGATAGGAATGAAATTTTAGAAATAATGGATAAGCTATGTGGATTGCTCAAAATATAACTTTCTATGGGCTCCACAGACATATTAATAATCAAATTCAAGCCATTTCATAGTATTATAATAAAGAATTGATTTTTCTTACTTCTATTTCTACAGATTCATGTAGTTTCTTGCAGGTGGCTGAGAAAGTTTCAGATGTGCCAAACTCAAAATACCAAAATTTGTTCTTCATTCTGAAAAATAAAAGGAAGAAGCAGTTTAGGCAATTATAACAGAAAATGTATTTTTAATGGAGTAGCCATATCTTGTATTATAAGTGGTAAAAAAGATTTGAGGACATGTACCATCCATAATGTAATAGATGGTCACATAATTTTTAAAGCTTAAATATTGGTGTCATATTATATGATTGCCCTTGAGGGGATTACAAGAATGAATTGATCTGAGAGATTTAAGTATATCTTTGATTTTTCTATGTATATTGGTTGTTCAGATTTTAAAATATAATTTTAGTGCTTATAACTCTTGGCTTGTTCTTGGACTACTTCATTTTAGACTAGACATTCTATAATCATAAAAAAAAAATCTGGACTTTTTGAGAAAAAAAGAAACTAAGCTAAATATATTAAATTTTTCTAGGTGGCTATATAGTCATTAGAAATGGGCACAATTGGATAGCATATTAAAAAAATTTTTTAAATGTGGTTATCCATAAAGATGAAATTTAGTAATTTAGGAATAACCATTAATTTTTTTTTTTAAGATATTGCCATATTATATGAACAATAGTGGGGAATTATGATACAGCATAGAACTAAAGAAGTAATACTATTTTATCAATATAACAATAGTTGCAAAAAATAGTTTAAGTTATTTCAGTATTTAATTTGGAAGAAGGATGTTCAAAATTTATTTTCTCCCATGACCTACTGACCATATCTTTATTTCTTTGTGACAGGTAATTAAATTTATGATCATTTAATGTAATTTTACAAAGGTTGACTATATTTGTAATATCACCCAATCTTGAATTTATAAATTGATTCTCATAAAAATGTAGTTTTTGATCATATATATTCTAAGTTACCATGTCCTCAATTAGAAAAAAATAGGTAAAATGAGATACATGTTTTCATACATAAAGGCAAAACAGAAAGATATTTTGTTATGATATTCAAATATGCTTCTCACATCACATTATTCTTTATACATAAATTTTTTTACATAAATATTGCTATGTATAAAACATTTTAACAATTAAAAAGGCATTTGGCAAGGACCTTACCACTTAATTAAACACTATTATACTTATGGAAAATGACATGAAAACTAATATAGTATTTATGCTGTTTTGAATTGAATTCTCTGGTATGACATTACACATGATAAAAGTAATCACAGATTACTTTTATCTGATTACTTTTATCAGATTACTTTTAGCTTAAAAAGGGTTTTAAGCTAATATTTTAATATTTAATAATATTTAGCCTCATACAAGGTTTTATTCACTTCACAAAATTTTCTTTAGCTCTTCTTGTATCAATCACCATATTCAGGCCAGTAATCTGAAAACCAATGTAGGTTTTGGAGTATTGTACCACCATGAATCCTTATTCTTTTCTAGAGAATATTTTCTTTGGGTTATGACCTGATTTCATATATCTGAGTACATAAAGATAGATGATAGCAGTTAGAATAGGGGTATACATTTAACACCAAGATCTGTGGGCTTGAACCCACATGCAAGTTTATGTTAAATTAATGCAAATATCTACTTTATAGATGTGCTTTTACAAAGTTGTACACTGGTTGATGTTATGTGAAATTAAGGATACTGTCCTAAAGACTCATCATTATG
>NW_011888785.1:5817534-5824611 GCF_000151845.1 Pteropus vampyrus | reverse complement strand
TGCTGTTTTGAATTGAATTCTCTGGTATGACATTACACATGATAAAAGTAATCACATCTGTCTAGATGTACTGAATAATATTTAGCCTCATACAAGGTTTTATTCACTTCACAAAATTTTCTTTAGCTCTTCTTGTATCAATCACCATATTCAGGCCAGTAATCTGAAAACCAATGTAGGTTTTGGAGTATTGTACCACCATGAATCCTTATTCTTTTCTAGAGAATATTTTCTTTGGGTTATGACCTGATTTCATATATCTGAGTACATAAAGATAGATGATAGCAGTTAGAATAGGGGTATACATTTAACACCAAGATCTGTGGGCTTGAACCCACATGCAAGTTTATGTTAAATTAATGCAAATATCTACTTTATAGATGTGCTTTTACAAAGTTGTACACTGGTTGATGTTATGTGAAATTAAGGATACTGTCCTAAAGACTCATCATTATGGCGAAAAGTATATCATTCAGTATATTGAGAGGAAAATTTTGGTTTGTAAGAGGTGGTCTCAAGACAACCTTAGAATAATAATTAGTAGATGTTTCATGACTGTTTGGAAGTGTTTTCTACATTCAGCAAGTTTTCTAATAACATTTTTATGTTGGCTTTTTATTCAGACCTTTGTGAATTCATTTATTTATCCATTCATTCATTCATTCAACAAATATTTAGTGAGAATACTCACCTCCGTATGCTACTGATTTTAGTGCTAAAGATATAAATATGAATGCAATTATTAATATCTACAAGGAGCTCAGAATGATGTGAGATTATAGGCATATAAAATAATTAAAAAGTTAATCTCTAAATAAAATATGAGCAAAGCATTGTGAGAAAATACTTCCATGAATCAACTACTTTTACCTCAGGGAATCCACAGAACTTTAGAAGAGAAGGTGACATTTTAACAGGTAAGTAGAGAAGGCAGACAGGAGGAAGATGAAAAAACTGGGTGTTTTTTTAGGAGTGCAATGCAAGTGAAGAAAACGCTGACTGCAAGCTAATAAGGGTCTGCTTCAGAACACATATGCCAAGTTCAGAGGTTTGGATTTGAAATTATTGATTAGTAGGATGCTGATAGGAATGTATTAGTGGTGGAGTGATATGACCAGATTAATTATATGGGCATATAAGTCTGGCAGAAATAAATAAATGGGCAAGAATGTGAAATGCTGGTATTGTGGACAGAAATGTGGCTATTAAAATAGTACAAATGAAATATAATTGAAAGCCTAAACCAAGTGGCAAGAGAGATGGATAAAGGCTCAGTTCAAGAGACATAAATGAAGTAGAATTAATAGGAACTGGGGTGATTTTAGATTATACTGATTTCTGTCATACTTAGGTTATCTCTGGAATACCAGAGCATTACTCCAGCAAAAGAAGGGTTTTAAGCTAATATTTTGACAGGTTCTGTGATCTAATGTATATTGTATTACAGTTTGAAAATTAGATATATAAAATTATATATATGGCTTCCAATTATATATAAGTGATTACTGCCTATTTTTTTCCCATTCTGTCCACCAAAGTTCTTTATAGCTTAATTAGGATGATGATGAGTTTGTATCAGCTAACCAAGATATACCTTTGTAAACAGAAACAGAAATTCTGAGAGTTTACATTCAGCCTTTATTCGCCATATTAGTTAGCATTACTGCTCATGTGCAAAAGCTGCTTTAAATTCTCTATTATTATAACCATTTTTATGTTTCACTTAGATAAATATATGGAGGTAATAAAAAGCACATAGAATCAGATTCCACATGACAAATTAAAAGTTGTTAAATTTTATTTTTTCAACAAAACTGGTCTTTAGGTTGTAGAAATGCAAAAAAAAACAAAAACCCTACATTTAAGCATATATGCTATTTATTTTTACAGCCACATTAGAAAATGATCCAAATAATTCAAACTCAAATTTGTCAGAGAAAACATATAGCATTGGACTTTAAAAAGAAGGTACCTGGACATTTAACCTATTGTAAAATTTTCACACCAAAATCTTATTTATTGTATTCTTAAATAAGTTTTGTGATTGCAGGTATGATGAAAAAATGTCATACCAAAAAAAGTTATTCATACTATTATAATTTTAAGTCATTAATATATTAAACTCTATTTCAGTGAATTTAATTGTAAGTCTATAGATTTCAGTTTAATATTTAAAATGGTTGCTACCAGATGTTCAGGAAAAAAATGAATAAATTATCTTATATTTACCAGGCATTTTCTTAGTAACAGTAATTTTGTTTCTTTTACATATCTTTAGGGAAATGTGAACTCTTAAGAGTTTTGGCTCAAGCAAAAAATAATTCCTGTAATTATGAAATTTAGTTAATATTTAGTTCTTCAAGTTCTAAACTTTTACATAAGTAATTAATATCTAGCGAAGTATCTTCCTTAGAATTTTTCTTCCTGTTTTACATGGTTTTTTACTTTGTTTGTTTCAGCTTTTGTCTGCTAAGTAATTTTAATGCAGCAAACATAAAACAAAACAAAGTATGAATTGGTAGTGCATTTCCCAAAAAGAATAGCAAAGAACCTAATTAGATATGATGCTCATTTCTAACAAAGATGCAACATACAGAGAGGGGTGAAATTGTCTCATTTATCTTACCACAGAAAGCTCGAAAGTCACAAACACATAGAAAAGTTTAATTCAGTAAAATTACTCTTAAATTAAAGGTCAACTTTCTCAAAGGTGTGTTTTGTTTATTATTTTATGTATTTAGTGACGATATAAGAGATATAGGAAGATCATTTAAAATGTATAATGCTAAAAAATCTATTGGACACTTGAATCTGTTGCCAAGCATCCTTAATTGATTCTATCTATATTGTATGAATAACATGCTTATCAAATGAGATAATAAAGGATTTTTAAATATTTGCTTTTGAAATAAAAACAAAAACATAACGCCCTAAGTAGCTCAGTTAAAATGGATTTAAACAATTTTTTTTTTTACTCATTAGATGTTTCAAAAATCCCAACTTCTTCATTAGCTTTCTTTCACTTTTGCTCTGTTATCAAAGTATTTCAATGGTGATTTCAAATCTGGTTTTAAAATTATTTTTTCACTGAGAACAATGTTTCTGATAATTCAGTAACTTTATTTTAATAATACATTCAGTCTCACGATTTGATGGAATACTCTAGAAACATAGCAGAATTTTTGAACTTGGCTAACAATGTTGGTGATGAGGGATATGGCACTACTGACTTATAGCAATAGGGTAAATGTTTAAAGTGGTACATTTATGTCATAAAATCAGTTCAGTTTTATTTGTGTTTCATTGCCAAGAGACATTACACTACACATTAATTATAGGGTTACTCATTTATTACTAAATGTAGTGAGATATCATTTTTTAAATTATACCACAAACCACATGGAAGAGCCCAGGTGGGACCTGATTTCATCAGTGGATAAGCAACATCTGAAAGCTGCAGCCCAAGGGAAGAAGTAAACATAGGCTAGCGGCATGTTGGCAGGGCAGCAGGCCTTGTCGGTGCAACAACCATAGATTAGCATGGGGTAAAGACAGGGGACACTTGTAGTTTAAGTTGTTTGTCACCTTTTATAGTCTCCTATAAACCAAATGGATTGCAGCAATAGGCAATTTTTAAGGACCAAGTGCATTTCTACCTCAAACGAAATCAGCAATTTATTTTTTTTCTTTTGATTGGTAAACATAAATTCACCAATAAATGATTATGAAAAGATTGTTCAAAGTTTGGGATATTGGAATAAATGGGAAATTTTACTATAATTTATAGAAATATAGTATCAAGCATTTAAATATGTAAAAAGTTATATATTTGCTTGTAGAAATCTGAAACTATAATGTTATGGCATACTATCCATGTGAACATTCTAGTGACAAAAATAACCCCAATTCTATATCATTATATTTTATAAAAAGAACTACATTTTAATTTTATTGAAACCCTCAAAACCATGTTTTTTTTTTTTAATAGCAATTTATAGTTCTCTCAGAGCAAGAGAATAACGTTAATATAATTTTATAAGAAAGAAACATAGCTGTAATTACTATAGTCGGGACATTTTATATTCACACTAATAAGAGGAAACTTTTTTTATGTCTCCAAACAAGATATAATTTTTTAAAAATGACATATAAAAATTCTTGTATCTAGTGCTCATTCATAAGATATGCTTGTTAATACCCGGGAGACAATGAAACAAGCCATAGGAACTTTAGATAGAATCATATAATATTTGATCTTAGTTTGTGAAAAAAGATGGGATATTCTAAAAATAAGATTTTTAACTTGAATTACTTTTACAAGAGTAAAGACAGTTTCTCATATATAAGTATATGAAAAGGATACTCCCAAAGTAAATGGAAAAATGTAAAAGCAGTAGTGATTCCACATTGCGGAGTCCATACTAAAGAAGTATGTACTTCTTTATACACGTAGTAAGCTCCCAATGATCACTAATAAATTAATAATTACATAAAATGTAAAACTAAACCTGCAAAATATTTAAACAATGTCCAAGCATGTTTAGAACTGAATATCTTTCAATAATAAATAGATTTTTACTATTAAAATAAATATTTTATAATTGTAAAAGTTTTCCTAAAAAAATTGCTAGAAAGATCAAATGAAATTTATGATAACAATGACTGAGCATAGTACTATCATCCCAATGAAGCTTAAAGTCACACTCTCAGGCAGTGTATATATATATGCCTTATTGTTGAACACACAATGCAATGTATATATATATATGCCTTACTGTTGAATTTTACACCTGAAACTTATTGGATTTTGTTAACCAATGTTACCATAATAAAAAAAGAAGAAAAAAAAAGAAAAGAAAAAAAGAGAAAAATGTCATACTTCCAATATCACAAGGGAAGTAGCAAAATATAACTCAAGAAATTCTAGATTTTTTCCCATACTGCCTTTTATTAAATATAATAATGAATGCAAATGCATCATCTGAAATATTTTTCTAAGCCATAAAAAAATGTTATGTCCGATAGGCCATCATTAGACGGCTCTTTTGTTCATATTTTTATTTTAAAAGATCTTTTATTTTCTTTTCCTAAAATTACCCAACTAAAGATGATAATAATCTGGAACTTACTGATGAGACCTCAGGGAAGTATACTGTGGGCTTCTAGGAAAGATTTTCCACTTTGATAGAATGTACAAAGTAAAAGTTCTGCCCCCATTGCCTGCTTTTGCAAGCTGTAAAGAAAGGATATTATAACTAGACATGGAATAGCCACCTCTTCGTCATGAAGGGAAAGGCAAGGACGCTGACCCAGATCCCTGATAGAGTTGAATTTCCTAATAAGTCAACTCTGAAACAATTTGTCTCTGGATTTCTACTCCTGTGAGATTTATCAATAGATTTATTATTTATTTTGTGTATTCTGTTCTTTGCAGCCTAAAGCACACTGACAAGCCCAGTGTAATTTATAAGAAGATTTTCACATACATTATAATCAATGAGATATTTAGAAAATCTAAATTAGGTGATATATTTGTCATACAATACTATTTTTTCTAGATGTAAAATTTGGTAGTAACTGAAATAAAGAAGTTAGGGTGAAGAATTTCTGTCTAGCATAATTCTCAGTGCTTATCTTGTGATATGCAAATATCACTAAATGTGCTCTCCTCATCTGACTTGCTATCTCCCTGAATTTTCCAAGAATTATTTCCATATTTATAAACTTGAAATAATCTCAGGGGAAAAACTCATAAAATATCTCTTTTAGAAGTGTCTTCAATTTACACTTATGCTTTTATAGTCAATGAAGTTTGTACAGTAAGTTCATATTTCTCATCTTCCCCTATCCCATATCCAATATCTTAGAAATAGAGTCACCTGGTGATATCTGAATAAAATACATCACAATGCCATATTTTCTGCAGAAATATTTAAGGTATAGTATTTCTTACTAATATAAATAGAAATATGTAGCGTCCGGCCAAAATTAACAGTGAAAATATAATCAAGGTTTGTATGTCTCAATATAAAAGAAAGCTCTAGCTTACTTAAATGGATTATCGTATTCATAAATATAAACATTCCACTATGCAAAAACTGTCGTTGGCATGTTTAAAAACAAAAAGAGGAAGGCACTACACATTTGAGAATTAGCATGTCCCCACACCTAACTCTGGACATCAGGTGAAGCCACACTGCTCTCTCTCTGGTGAGATTGGAATTTATTCAACATTCTGAGCAACTTCTCTAGGCTTGGAACTGTGATAGGCATCGGAATTACATCCGTACATAGGATAGAAGCCTCTGCTTGCATAACACTTAATTTCTAGTGAAGAAAAAATATATTAAGCTATTTAATATTAATTGTGATAAATACTGAAAAGGAGGTTTACAGCCTGGTATAAAAGGGTACGCAATAAAATGGAGTAGCAAGATTTCCTTAAGGAAGGAAATTGGTCAGGTTTTCCAAAGACTATCCCTTTCTTTTGCTTTAATTCCATAGTTACCAAGCATTCTGGGAGTTAATTTGGCTTTCCATAGATTTTGATATCATTAACATGATGTTGAATTCTGAAATTGTGTATGTTAATCCCTAGAAAGGAATTACCACTAACTTCCCTCTATTTCAAGTGGTACATAAATTTTGTTACTTGGTAAACTTGAGCAAGTGAATAAGCGCCCGATCAGTTCTAGGTGCCATGATATAATTATGTTTTTGCTTTTACCAAAATGAGATTGGACTATGACCACACGCTCAAGATATTGCCCACTAGGAGGACTGCTGAAAAGCCTAAATAGCCTTCATAGACAATAGGTATAACTAGCTGGATAATACAAATTTAATATGTTGAGCTGGAATGTGAAAGAACTGCTTGCTACATCTCTCTCTTGCTACCATTCGCTGATTGACTTTCTTGTTTCTTGCTTTCCCTCTCTCCTTTCCCCTCCTCTTTCTCTTTCCCTCCCTCCCTCCTTTTTTCCTTCTCTCTCTCTGTCTCTCTTTTTCTCTCCTCTCTCTTTCTTCCTTCCTTCCTTCCTTCCTTTCTCTTTCTTTCTTTTCTTTCTTTCTTTCTTT
>NW_011888785.1:5792673-5816699 GCF_000151845.1 Pteropus vampyrus | reverse complement strand
TTTCACCTTTTGTTTTTCTTCACACATCAGTAGTCCTTGTTCAATTCTGTATCAAGAAGCACAACTTTATGTTTTAAAAATACTGCTCACCTTAAAACTTCTTTCACACTAGAACTAAAAAATGGGGTAATTCTCCTTTTTCCAATGCTATAGAGGAGTGGTTGTATAAACATATTAATTATCTTGTATAAAAATGATATGGATAGGTAGGTATCAGACTACTTGAGTTATATTGAAAAGTTGATATTTTTAATCAAATTGAAGAATTATATAGTCTAACACATGAATCAGTAAATTCATTACTATTTAGATTGCATTTTTTGACACTGATTTATATCTTGAGGGACTTGGATGACTCCCTAGAATATCATGATATGTTTTTGTTTCCAGCCAAGATGCTATAATTTATATAAAATAGTCAGGCTGACTTGTATATAAACTAATTGACAGATGTAGGCATTATCATTTGGGGATTAATCATTGTGCTGGTAATTCAAGTACATATTGGATGAGTCTAAGATAGATGTGAAAGAAACATTTCCCCCTCTTTTTCTCTCTAGTATTATTACTGTTTTATTTTTAAAATATGCCCAGCCCATGCACTATTCTCTCTTCTTTGAAATTATGCTCATATAAGCCAATAATAAATAGAGATGAATTCCACTGGAAATATTTTTATAAGATGAAACTATTTTCTATTTACATTACCACCAACAAAACACCATTTTTTCTTTATTAAAATACTTAGCAACATGTTCCATTGGTTTCCAGAATTTAAATGTCATCTGTATTTTTCAACTGAGACAAAACAAAGTGATATCCTAGTCCACAAAATACTACAGCCTAAACCTAGATACATTATTGAAATAAAATCCTGAATATTATTGTATATTTATAGTCACTCATTTAGGTTACATAACTCATTTAAAGACATTTCCTATTCTGAATAGACTATAGGGGTAGGAGAGAATATCTCATTTTCATTTTGTACCTATCAATACCAAAAAAATCTTCTGGAGCCTCTTTTTTAGTGAGTGGTCAAATATTCATAATAAAAATCATAAAATTATTCCTTATATGTTTTTCTGTCACTTAATCTTGCCAGAATTCGTTATTATAGAGTCATAAAATCACAAATGTGAACAAGAACTCTATTTTCCATTCAGCTATTTCTCTAAACATTTAGAACTTAATCATGAGACAGACAAAAACAAAAACAAAAAAAGCAGCTTTCTTAGGAACATGAAAGGGAAGACCAAAGAAAAAAGTATATATTTTTTTCTCATTCATTCACTCTAAAATATTCAATGAACACCTCTTATGGGTCAGGCTCTGTTCTAGTTGCTAAAATTCATCAATGATTAAGATAAATAAAGTTCCTGCTCTCGTATTGCTCACAGCAATTATTTGTCTAAATGTAAGATTAGATTGTCCATTATCACAGAATGAACCACTCTTTCCATCTCTTTTCATTTAAGAGCAGAGTATATATAAAATAAATACGTAAAACCAATGAAACAAAACATAAGACATTTAATTCAGCCAATTCTTGGACTAGTCTTTACAACTGAATTAGAATTTTATTCATAATAAAGTATTATTGAATACAATGGTAGACTGTTTAATGGACACAAATTTTTCTCAATCCTACACTCATGGCTCTGTGCAGTGGGGCTATACCACTTTTCCCTTCCAAAGGTAAATCCCTTTCTCCACCCCTATAAATTTGGATTAGCCATGGTGATTTATTTGGACCAACAGCATGTAGCAGAAGTGAAGCTGTGAAACTTCTAGAGTCTAGGCCTCAAGGGACTTGTTAATGCCCCTCCCCCCTCTCGGATCATTGTTCTGGATCATCATGTTGTGAAAAAGCCCAGAATGAAAATAACATGAAGATGAAGATCCAATATCCTAAATGAGCCCAGTCACCACCTCATTTACTAGCTGAAGAGCTGCCCAGCCAATCCACAGAAACATGAGAAATTATTATTTGCTGCTGTTTTAAGCCAATAACCTTTGGTGTGATGTGCTATGTATTACTGGATAAAAGATACAAAAACTTATTTTATGTGTTACGCTATGCTAAACATAACATATACGGAAGTCAGCAAAAGCTTCCATAAACCCTGCCTATAATTTCTGTCCTACAGTTTCATAGGAAAGATCATAATTCCTCAAATACATTAATACTTTGAAATTCCTATGGTAATATGTAAAAGAAGAAAAAGTAAAAATATTTCACAAGAGGTTGTAGGTACTGGGAGGGAACCACATTTCTGACAGGTGATTCTGAGCTAAAAGTTTCCTGTGGTAGAAAGCAGATCTGCAAAACAAAGAAGAGAAGTCCAAAGAACCTAGCCAGAATAGTGTCAGCTCACTGTGTTGGTAGGTTAGGGCCAGAAGTTTAGCTGCATAGCACATTTGTCTTATGATGAATACTGTTAGTAGTAGTGCTTACACAGAACTTGTGTTTTTGTGCGTGTGTTTTATCATTTTGATGCAATTATTTGCTGCTTGAGCATTTAGGAAATGGCAGCAAAACATGTTCCTAAAAGATCAGCAGAGCAGAGCTTGAATTTCATTGTTAAAACTCCTTGCATACTCAAACCCTCAGAGCTGAAACTAAGTCACCTAAATAAATTTAATAATGGAAATGAATTAGAGAAAAAAGGGCTCTAGTAATTGTGGTCGTTATTTGTCTTCCAATTAAACAATTAGACTTTTACATAGAAGAAAAAGAACATGATAGGACAATTAAATACATTGCTAACCAGGCAAATCAACAAGTTTCTGTTGTACAGTTTGATTTTGTACTATGTGGTCAACTTTATTAATCAGTATAATATAAAGAATATGTAAAAAATCTGAAAGGGCAATGAAATTTTTCAACCTCTTTTATTGTTCACATAAAAATGTCAAGTGAAAAAATAAGTTAATTATTTCCATTCAGATAAAACTAGAAATATATTTCTGTTAGAAACAAAGTCTTACTTTCCTCTCAGCTCAAAAAAATATTAACGTAGCAATTAAAAATCTTGGAGTTCCCTTCCTTTGCCTACTAGACTCACAATCATATTATTGCCCAGAAGTACTGGCAAGTGACCAGGATGAGGAAGCATTTGGAGAGATTATTGTTTTAAGCAATAACCCCTTAAAGCAAGGAAAGCAAAAGGAGAAAAGAAAAGAAAGAACAATTCTGAATTCTTTTTGTTATATTCAATTGTCACAATAGAGTAATTTTCTCTCATCATCCATAAATCTATCATCTTGCTAATACTTTGGCAAAATCATTTCATTGTAGCACATAATATATATTAATAAGCTACTAGACTTTTTCTAATAATCTACTTTCCTTTCCACTTTAGATTTAACAATCATATAATAATCACTGTTCTGCTTGCAAATGAATCATATGCAAAAGTGAGGAAATAGCTAAGAGGGAGTGATGCAGCCCAGGAGAGATTTAATCATAGGAAATGGCTGACTTTTTATTTCCAATAACCATCTGCGCTCGTGGTAAATCAGGTGCTAATGCAGCTCAGGCCCAGACTGCACAGGGGCATAAATCTCAAGAACCAAAAATCGTGGAGCAACAGACTTCAGAAAAATGGAATTTTCTAAGGAAATGCACCAAGATTATCATATAGAAGGTCACCATCTGCAAATGTGTCATAAAAATGAATATATTTGGTAGACCTAATACCACTTTATGACGCTGGTTGCAAACATTAAATATGTACCTTTCTTTTGAAACTTTTCACTTTAAAATATTCTAATCATTTATGGTTTCCTCCTAGACAGTCAACATCTTGAGGTTAGGGGGTCTCCATGCCACTTTCATTTTAATCTCCTTTACAGTGACTTTGACTTGTTAAGTACTCAATATCTGGAGAATAATTGATGGTAATAAAATTATCAATTGTGTAATCCCACTTTTTGAGTAGAAATACTACAGAATTCTTTTTTTCCCAGTGGATGAGGCAGCCATGTCTAAACTGGGTAGAATTTATTCCAGACGTAGGATTAGATTCAAGTCTTCTGAGAATCAATCAACATGACTATGTCTTCTAAGACTTTTTGTCTCCATCATCATAATCCTTAAACTCCATGTCTCACCCAATCATATTGGGGTGATATCCACATTATGAATCAGGACGAACGTAGAGGGACAAGGGACAGCCCAGAACCTACAGAATAATTTAAATTCTGCGCAATGAAAAAAGTATTCAAGTCTGAGGACTTGATAAAATATTTACCTTTTCCTATGTGCTAGTATAAAACATGGACTGTATCTATCCCCATAATTATTAATGATTATATTCTTAACCATTTGCAAATACTAGAACATCAAGGACCTGGAATCACAAGTAAAGATGAGATGTGGGGTTTCTATTAGCACTTGAGCCAACCTGAATTCCTCAGTATCCTCAGCTTAACGTGGCTTCGTCATTCTCCACTTACTACTATATATGCAGAAATCCTACTGCAGTGATAAAGTCTTTTCTCTCACTTTTGTAAAAATAAATTTAGTAAGCACTATAAAGAAATCTAGATGCTAGAGCCAATTAGTCTATAAACAGATTTATGAATTCATGAGGCGAATACTTAGAGCAGTGGTTCTTAATTGTTTGTGTGTCATAGATACTGTGAGAATTTGATGAGAGACATGAACCTTCTCTCCTGAAATACACACGACGCACATATAAAGGATTATGCCTAAAATCTCAGGAGTTTTACATTCTTTTTAAAATTTATTCACAGTGCCCAGAACTATGTAAATCCAGGTTAAAAGTCGTGACTATGAGTGCATTTGCAAAGTTGATAATTAACAAAAATCCTAGGTGATATGAATCATAAATGACAGACTTTGAATGTAAATTATTTTTTATTACTTATTCAAAGTAATTTGGTACCAGTATTTATCATGTTAAATCACAAATAGAATTTTCAAACTGTTTGCATATATCCAAATGAAATCCACCAGAAATAAAATAATTGTTTTCATTTAAAATTGAGAAGACAGAAACATTTACCATTTAATAGATGTGTGAGAACATACTATATAGAGATGTGTTATGCACTGTTTTGCAATAACAAGAATTCATGAAATTAGAGTTGGTTACATTTAATGAGTAGATTTTAACCTTCAGTTTGTACTCCTGCCTCTAAATACCTATTGCTGTATTTCTATGTCATTTGGCTTATTAAAACCTAATTTACTGTTAGGGAGAGGAGGATTTGTACATATATACTACAATATATTTTTTTCACCAATACTGTTTTTCTCCTCTCATTTATCTTAATACATGGAAAAATACTAATTTTTATTTCATAACGCACATCGTTGTACCTGAAGCCAACTCCTAGTCTCCTAGTATATTCTTAATTCTACAAATAATATGAACTAAAAAGAGATTTAATAACATCTAATATTGTAATTAAACATATTTTTTAAATAATGAATTATTATGAAAGATAGATGCTAGTAAAATCTAAATATGAAATTTGAACTTTAAGTTTTCTTTAAAGATTTTCCCTAGAAAGAAATGTACTTTCATAGTCACATCCCTTATTGTGTTAAAAATAATAGAAATTATTTAAATAATAGAAATTATTTAAAAACAAAATTCAAAGGATTGTATGGTGGTGATATAGCCCGTAATGCAAGTACATCATAACTGTGGCAACAACTAGCAAACGATTTGAAAAAAATATATGTCAAAAAACTGCATTCATAAATATCCGCATCCTTGACTTGACTGCTGGTTTTGTGATATTTACCATTATAAGAAATGTGTGTAATACGAAGAATTAAAGATAATGATTTCCTAGAGCATTTCCTAGAGCATGTAGCAGCTGCCAAATGTAAATTATGTTTATATTTATTAATATATTACTTTACATATTTGCATTGTTTAAAGTGCTTACATACTTTCTTAGAAAAACATGAATGGTAAATATTTGCTTTTTGAAACTTATGACTCCAGAAGAATTCGTTCAAGTATATCCTTCAAACATGTCCATTTAGTTTTGTCCATAACTATTTCTACTACTTTAATCCAAGTCATCATCATCAATGCCTTGACTATTGCATCAACACAACTGGACAAACATTTTCACTTTCCCTCTTTTGAGAACAGGATAGAATAACACCCCCTGCTTCCCTTATGGTGGGGATGGGATCATGTGATTACTTTTGACCAATGAGATGTTACGACCACATTGAGGGTTATTTCTGGACTGGAATATAACTGCCAAAGTGAGCTCCTCTGGAATTCTCTGTCCTTCCTGCACACTGAATGGCAACGTTCAAGTATGTAGCCGTCCTAATCAACTTGAACCCTTGACTGAGTAAACAAGCAGTCCTTAACCTTGCAAAGAAGCTGAAACATAATGGAAAAGAATCTTTTGTAGTTTTCAGTCATCTCTGTTTTGGGGCTGTTTATTACCTTGGCATAATAGTTTGTATCATATTCAAAACAAACTCTAACATATCTTTTCAAATATATGTGCTCCACTCCCAAACTATTTTCCAAAAAGAAGCCATGTTTTTGTTCATCTTTCAATTTGTGAAGCGGTAACTGTTTTATTAAATTAAAATGATTTAATTACTGTTATCACAAACTAAATGATTTTTTCAAATTTGCTTTACATTTATTCTGAAGAGTTAGTTTTCGCTCTAAGTAAAGTTTCAGTTCATTAATTAAAATGCTAGTTTCACCAAAACTCCTAACCTAATATAAAGTTGAAATTTCTACCCTACCCTAGTTAATGGTTGATGCAAGAAGAAAGCCTATGATGAAGAAAGGGAAGAGGAAGTAAATTCTTCATCTATTTCTCACCTAAGACTTCTCTTCCTGCTCCATCTTACTATCCACATTCTCTGACCCTTCCAATTTAGAGTATAGGGTAGGAGAAGAGATAAGGAGAGTAAAATAGTTCTTATTTGATTTGTATTATGGTGGAAAACTTCCAATAGTACTTTCTAGTTTTGTCATATTTAAAAAATTTACTTCTTTCATTCTTCAGATTCCTCTCTATACTTCCCTCTACCCTTTACCCTCAACATTGGAGATAGTTGATATACAGTCACCTGACATAGTCAAGTACATTGCTGCTCCAGTGAGTTCATTTTGACCTCTTCTGCATCCCTTGGATGGCTGCCAACCTGACTTCCATCTCCTTCTGCTGAGGCCACTTTGTCCTCTGAATGATCCAAAACAATCTCAAAGCAGCTCATGGTCTTCCCTCCCTGATATGCCCTCTAGAAGTACTCATACATCCAGCCCTCATGCTGCATGTTTGCCATGGAAGCTCAGAGAATACACCACCACCCCAAACCGTATGCCTCTCTTCTGCTGTCAAAAACACTTCAGTTAGCTTCCCACCCTTTACCTTTCTCGTATGCGATTCATAAAGATGTCCTACAAAGTAATGGACACCTATAAAAATCGCCAAGTGAGCCTCTTAAACTTCTCGCAATTGTGGATTAGGTGGTGTTACCAAGGCCTGATTCAACAAGCAGGGGTGACGTGGACCTGACTGCATACCAGACCCCAGAAAAATCTTTTTCACAAACCTTCCAATCTCTACCAGTTGTCTCTTTTATACCTGTGGCGTGGGAGTGCTAAACAGTTGCCAAACTGTTTTTGTGCATTAGCACCTCCCTTAGCAATGTGCCTCAGCTGAAACTCCCATTATAATAATCTGTTCCAAATATAATTCAAGTTTTGCCAACTCCACCTGTCCCCCACGTCCTCACCCTCCCCATCCACATCCTGATTAAAATCCTTCAGTGACTTTATTTGAATTTAAGATATAATCTAATTCAGCCAATATAGTGCTATATGATCTAGATCCTGCCGATGTTATAACCCTGTGATAATAAGAGCTAGTCGCAGAGATCTTCTTTGATTCTTACATGAAATCACTTTCCTGCCTTAGACTTGAAATCTCAATCTCAGCATTATTGATATTTAAGGGTCGGACAATTCTTTGTTTGGGGGATTGTCCTGTGCATTGTGAGATGGTTAGCAGCATCCCTGGCCTGTATTCTATGCCAGTAGTGCTTCCCCCTTGTGACAATCAAAAATATTTCCCAACGTTGTCAAATATCCCGAGGAGGGGAAAATTGTGTACCTATTGCCTTAGAAACTTTACATGTAATACTCTCTCTGCCTAGAAAGTTTCTTTTTCTCATTTTTCACCAAGAAAATTCTTACCTTTAGCCCTGAATAACAAAAATTAAATCAATTCTTCTACTTGTAAAGTATCCCTTACTTCCTTTTTCCTTTATGATTAGACAGGTTTTAAAACATATCTTCTCTCTCTTCTCTCTAAAGAGATATTTTTTTCAAAGGTTGATGTATGGTGCACACCACACATCGAGGCCAGAACAACAAAATGTAACCATTGGTAATGAAAGTGAAGACTGAGAAAAATCCAAGACTCTTTTGGGTTACCATTTTAATTTTCATCTAAATATGCAATAGGCTGAATCCAAAACCTTTGCTAGTATTTCCTTTGAAAGTAAAATAGATGAAACTGAATGAGTGATAAGAGCTAATTTATTGAACATGTACTATGAACCTTACATAAATGACACATTCAGTCCTCACAATGAATTTGCTACTGGTATTCGATCTTAATTTTACCAAAGACAAAACTGAGACATGAAATTATTAGTTCAAGTTCAGTTCGTTTCTTTGCTGAGCTTTTGCACAGATCTGTCTTCACTTTTTATACCAGCCATTCCTTCTGCCTGAAATCTTCTTCCCTCAAATAACTACGTGCCTTTCAGCTCTCTATTCAAATGCCACCTTCTACTTGTAAAGTATCCCTTACAAGGCATTCCTTGCCTTTCTTTCTTCTGTAGAACTTCCTACCTTCTGGAATTCTGATGTTTTATTTGTTAACTGTCTCCCCCAAAAGACTGAAGTTCCTTAAAGACAATGATTTTGTTTCATGGCTCTATCTTCAGTGTCTTCAGCATGCCTCACATTATGTAAGTTCTTTACAAACACTGAACAAATGAATGAATATATTTCCAGCTTCAATATGAGGGTCTTAGTACTTGAACTAGACCAGATAGCATAGAGACCTCGGCTGAAATGTTGCCTCAAACTTTTCAAGAATGACTTTATGTCAGGTTTCTCCAAATAGGATATTTGTTGTATAAATGCTATACAGATGATCCAAGATACAAGAGGATAAAAGTTGTTCTCTCTTGCCTCTCTAGTTTCTGCGAAGAGAGCAAGGCCCTGAGGCAGAAAGCATGTAGGCACACAGTTTGCACTTGTGGAAGGTTGCCAGTGTGAGGTGGGTCCCAGTGGGCACAGAATGTCCCAGATAACTGTGGCCAAAATCAGAAGTTGATGAGAGGATTCTTTAAGAATCCTGCTGTAAGCCACCATAGTAACCTTTTATATTTCTCAACACTCTCTTTAATTTTATAAGTAACCTAATCTATTATGCAATATTTTAAATATTATTTTCTATCCTTCTTGTCATAAAGTTTATAAAAACAGATGTATACTCTCATCACAAAAATAACCTTATATTAAATGATTTTACCACCGCCCCGAAATTAACAAAATTACTAACTATGCAATTTTTCATTTTAAATTAAATCATAGAAATAATTTTCATCTCTCCCTAAACCCATTAAAAGTCCGGCACTTTATAGCAGAGATGACATTGAATGATTCACAAATTAATGAAACCATTGTTACAATGCTCTAACTTTGGGGAATAGTATTATAAAAGCCTTATAAAACCTTGGCTCCCCCTACTTGCTCCCTGCTCCTTCGGCAGCACATGTATTGCTTATTTAAATACTAAACCTACACAAAGCCATTTTATGAACACTTTTATGCTAAATAATTTCGTAATTTGAGTAAGAAGTACTCAGATATTTCCATGCAGGCAGATGGGTGAAAGGTTGATTAGACACTCAAATTGTAATCTTGCTCCTTGAACCAGAAGTGAGCTTTCTATAAATGACTTAAAAGAGAAATTTTGAGATAAAGCCCCTTCCTAGTCCCCAAAATCATGGAGAAATTGTCCAGAAGACCCACGGCACAAGGAAAGAAGTGGCCTTTGAAACTTAAGCTATTATTTACGAAGTTTAAGTACATATTTTCCACATTTTTGCGGGTTCAAATAATGCTGTTATAACACCCAGGTTATAGGATAGGGGGTCTGAATCATGAGAACCCAAGACTTGAGACAATTTTATATCATAATATTCTGAGGTCTGTCCCAATGGATTTTGTCTTTTGACCCATTGTGCAAAATTGTTTCCTGATTAGGCTGTTTCCAAGCTAAAAGAGACAAAAATAGGGCTGAGCAGCCAGCCAGCCAAATGTACCTTTTATAAATCTGTCTCTAAACTTGTAGAGAACTCTAACAATGGTTTCATTAATTTAGCAATCACTCAATGTCATATCTATTATAATGTACTAAGCTCTTAAGAGAGAAAGAAAAAAGAAAATTGTTTTATTCCCATGATTTAATTTAAAATGAAAAATTGCATTGATGGTAGTCTTGTTAAACTTTTTTGATTTGCTTTATGATTTAAAGTATGGACTTTCTTTTCTGAAAAGTCATGCTTCTGTCTTCTATTTTAAAACTCCTCAGTGAGCATTCTTATCTTTCTAAGACAGATAGGAAAACATTTAAGTCATTTTAATAAAAACTGGTAATATGTACTTAAAACTTGGTAACAAATGCAGCTCAAAAAGATGCATATTAAAATAGTGTATACCAAAAATAAAAGATACCTCGCCAGGACCCCAAGTTACCTGTGATAACAAGGAAGCACCCTCTCCCCCATAAATAATCACAAACCCTGCACTGATTGAGTCTCTCTCCTGGATCCCTGAGCTCTCCTGGGGATTCTTGCTGAGTATAGTTCCCAGCTCCTGTGGGGGAGGGGTTGTGATCTCTTTGGCTGTGTGCAGAATTCTTCAGCCAATTCTGAAGTATCTTTTTTTTGAAAAATTATTTTTAACTTTTTTATTTTGAAATTATTTTAAATTTATAGAAAAGTTGCAAACGTAACACAGAGAACTCCTCTAAAGTATCTTTGTAGGCAGTATAATACTGCCCCTTCCTCAGAGTGCTCCTTTGAGGATGGCCCCAAATCTCTGTCTTTCCAATCCATAAACAGTTTTCTTAGAATGGGAATTTCCTGAATCTGCCAGCTTTCTAAGTGCTTCCTATGACTCTGCAGTTCAGTTGAAGAATCTCAGAGTTACTCAGTCAGACATTCTTGGGATAGTTTAGACTTTACCCAGGATGATCCAGACAAAATTATATATATCATATGGCTGCACAGGAGAAAGGCTTCTACTGAAAGCAGAACATAATGGAAGGCAAATGAATTTAATTCTAAGCTCATGAGGCCCCTTTTCTTCCCTACTAATTTTGAAGCCTCTTTATGAATATCGATTCTCTTTGGAGATTCAGTCACTTCTAGGGGCAGAGATGACATTCTAATCCATTTGACCATATAAACAGAGTCCAAAATATAATAATGTTAACTTCTTAGTTTTGAATGTTCACTTCTCGGTTTTGCAAATGTATCATGATTGTGTTAAGATGTTAACTTTAGAAAGAACAGGGTAAAAGGTATATAGAAATTCTCTAAGCCACCTTTACAACCTTTCTGTGAGTTTAAAATTATTCCAACACAAAAAATTTTACTTAAAAATTTGTGGTAGAGGGAAATCTCTAGTAATTCAAAATGTCAAATAAAGCCTAGAGAATGATATAATCGGTCTTTATAAAGAATTGAAAATTATCTAGTATCTATCTTAGATACATTGACTATTTTTATTAGAGACTAACATTGAACATCTCAACCAGTGTATTTCTATATAAAACGCTCAAAGATTTGGGGAAATACATGTAATAGGATATATATTGAAAACTTAATAACTCCAAAGCGACCAAAAGGAGCCTTTGTTGTAAATAAACTATATACTTGAAAGCACTTATCTTCTGACTTCCTTTATACTAGGTGATCATGCAAACAGAATTAAAGTGAGAAAAATCTATTTGTGCTTTTGTCCATTATAAATATTTACATATTTTGGTGAACTAGAAAATCAGTGTTAGCAAAACTGATTTGAAAGGATATGAGAAAATTTTGATTAAAAATAAAATAAGTCATAATAAGATTGGGGAAAATGTCATCTGAGAAAACAATTTTTTTTTTTTTTTTTTTTTTTAGTTTTTACCAACATCCTTTTTGAGAGTACTGTACACAATTATATCACACAGACATTTTAAGACTTTTCCCTATTACACTACATCTCTTCATTTTCTAAATTTGTTATTTGTAGAATTCACTTCTCTGGCTTCATTTTCTTGTCTCATTATACGGCATTCAGCAAGAGTTTGTTTTAAAACCATCTTTAAATAAGATCTCTCATTTCTTTTCATCATCTGTAAGTCCTTAACCATGTACAAAATCATTTTTGTTGAACCAACCTTCCAGTTCACACACCACTACTCCTAAAAAATCCATGATGAAATTCATCATTAGGTACCTCAGAAAAATCATGGAGTTATTTTTTCCCCCACTTTGTTTCTTAACTGTACTCGAGAAATTTGATGATTTAGGGAAGGAGGAAAGAGGGTGGGGCGAGTCTTGATTGATGTCAAGAGTCTGGCTACTAGATGACTTCAGTTGGCTTTAAGCAACTGTTTTTAATACAATAATTCCTATTTTAATCTTTGCCCAAATACTTATGCTTACTTCTAGAACCCAGCCAGTCCTCTTTCTTAATGGCAGAATGTTCCGTTGTGCAGCCTTAGGCTCAAGGGTTGGCCAAGGGGCTGCAACTTTTAGGAAACCAAGCAGTTTAGAGGACCAAACAGATGTCTTTTAAAAGAAGAGTGTTTACAATCCGAAGGACTATAAAGCTTATGAGTTTTTATTGTCATGGGCTTTGCCCTGTAGCTATAGATCTAGAAGAAAAAACAGAAGGTGCTTGGGTGTTAAAATGAAGACTTGGCTGAGACAATGTCTCTGCGTCTTTGAATGGCCAATGGTGGTGACTCTTAGCTAAGTGGACTGTGCAGCAGCAACAGGGTCCATGACCAGTGACAGTGTAATAGAGAGTGTGGAAGAACCAAAAGGGGATCCTTTAGGAAACTGAAAATATGAAAAATATGGTAACAATGTGCTAGTCAGACAAGAAACGTGATAATCTCACTCTGTTCTGATTGCTAATTTGGTAGTATTTTGATAGTTCTAAGTATAAAGAACTTCTGTCTCCTTTTCTTTTGGAGTAGACTTAAAAGAAAGATATATGGTGAAAACAAGATTCAATGGGGACATGTTTTTTTTCAGCAACAGTTTCTACTTATAATGGCTTGTATCACTCTCAAAGAACATCTGTGGAAAAAAATACTGGGTCCCTACATATCATTTCTCTCCCCATCTCTTTCCTTTTGGGACTGGGGCCTGGATTGTTTGTCTGAGGTATACCAGTTCCTAAAGCTACATACTTAGGAAGTCAGGGTTTCAACGATCAGCAAATGAGTATTATAATTCTTTTCAAACGTATGGTTAATATAATCAATTATGATTATATCTACAGCACACAAATTCCAAAAACACACTGGCAAAAACACCCAGTTTATTCATTTTTTATTTACAAGCTATCAAGAGGTATGCAATCCTATGTGTTGGCTTCTCAGTGTCATCAGAGACCTAGATTCCTATCTTTCTGCTTTGACACCTTCAATGTGTAGTATCTAAGCTCATATTTCAAAATGGCTTCTGTTGCTCCGGCCCTCATATCAATTTACCAGGCCAGCAGAATGAAGAAGCCAGGTGAGCAAAAAAGAGGCTCTTTTCTGAGTCACCTTTTTAAAGCATCCTTCCTAGATGTCTTACTTCTACATATATCTTGTAGTCTATAACTTAGTCACACAGCCACATGAAACTACGGAAGAGGCTGGGAATTATAGTCTGTTAACTAAATGCATTATCACACTGAATTAAATCTGGCATTCCAATCCTAAGAAAGAAGGGAGCATGGCTATGGAATGGTGTCATTTAACATAGCCTCTCTATAAAGGACATGTTAACCGGCATTCATAATGGTGTTTTAATACAGCATATATTTTGTTTATAAAAACCAAGACTGACTACACTTTGTGGTTGTCTCTGGTCATCATCAATCATGGACTGAAAGGCTTTTAAAGATGAGGTATGCACTGCCTAGCATTTCTGTAACAACCCACTTAGTCATTTCCCCCGAATTTCAGGCACAAGATACCAAAATGTAAACAAATCTGTGAGGAATAGGCCAAGCTGATTCATTAATTTATGTCAACAAACTTTTAGATAAGATGATACCAATTTTGAATATTAGTATGGCTTAAGAATTAGTTAAATGTATGTTGAATATATAAATTAATGTTTTTTTAGAAAGCATCTTTCTATATTCTAGACCTAAAATTATTACATAGTATTAAACGCAAATACAGGTTGCTAGCCAAATTTTTCTTGCCATGTTTTTATGTAAATAAAGTTTTATTAAAACACAGTCACTCTCAAATTTGACATACTGTCAGTGGCTGCTTTCAATCTATAATGGCAGAATCAAGTAGCTGTGTCAGATAGTCTGGCCCATAAAGCCTAAAATATTTACTATCTAGATTCATATAGAAAAAGTTTGTTTATCCTTCAAATAAGGCATAACAAAGTAAATACAGAACATATTGAATTTCTCTCACATTTAGAAGGACCCACAGAACTTTCCTGAAAAATTGCTTTTATAGTTATATAAATATATATATATGTATATATATATATAGTTTTATAGTTATATTATTTAACTGTATAGCAGATTAACCAATTTTTACCTTCTTGTAGAATGGAAAATTTCTTTCTCTTATAAACTTTTACTTCAGTAGTTCTCAAGTGGGAGCAATTTGGCCTGTCAGGAGACATTTGGCGATATCTGGGGACATTTTATTTGTCACGACTGGGCAGGTGGGGAGAAGGGGTGGCAGCTGACACTGACATCTAATGAGTAGAGGTCAGGGGTGCTGCTAAGCATTCTACAATGCACAGGACAACTGCCCATCACAAAGAACTATCTCGCTCCAAATGTTAACAGTGCTAAGGTTGAGAAAACCCACGGCAAGTGAGAACTCTCCAGGACCGAACAGATGGTTGCCAATAACCAATCACTTTCCTGTCTTGTGGTATTCTGTCTTAGGCATAGAAGCTTTGTTATGTTCCCTCATCATTTTTTCTCTAAACAAAAATATCATTTTAAACCTGCACTTAATTAATAGATCAAAGTTTCCCATTAATCGTTTAAAATGAACTGACACAACATTTCACGAACATGTGTCATGCCATGCCAAATGCTAGCTCCTGACTTCTGTTCTGAAAGAGAAAAAGATTCCATGGCCAAAAGAACTGGAGGGAGGATACTAACAATATAATCATCTTTGAAGTTCACTATCTACAAGGATATTAATGGCTCTAAGAAGTCTGGTGGTGAAGAAACCTGTGAACTTTGGAAATGCTGATTCTTCCTGTTGAGGCAGCTGGTTATGGACAGAGTTCTAGGGAAAATGCAGTAGGTCAGGAGGTCATGCCAGAATTTTCTAAACAGTATTCCTTAGATGACTCATTCAGACATGGTCATCAGTAGGAAAACTAAAAGGATTCCTAAATAAGCAAGTTTGGAGATTATTAGGTTAGACTGAGTTTAATCAGTTTATTTATAGCAAGGATTTTTAAACCACTTTTTGTGGGACAGACCTTTCTGATAGTCATAGATCCCTTCTCAAAATAATACTATCAAAAACATAAAACAAAATTTGTAGGGCTTCAAGGGGAAACAAATTTTACTGAAGTACAATTATCAAAATTTAAAAATAAATCTCTGACATATTAATGTAAGTATTTTGTTACTGACACCTTAAATAGTAAGATCTAGTGATAGGTCTAATAACTACCATAATTTTAAAGTAGTAAAGAATATAAATGATATTTTGTGATATGAAAATATCTGCGATTTTAATTGGGGACAAAGTGTCAGGTACTGCTAATATTACTGGAACTTGCTGTCCTCATTCAAGTTGAAGGAAATAATTCCAGTGAGAGGTTAGTAAAAACTAACATATAAAACATAACAGAGCCTTTAAAATGTTAGGTTGGTTGTGAATTTCCAAGAGTGAGGGTTGTGGGACTGATCTGAACTTGTTTGAATATAGAAACTATTAATTTATTCCAAAACTACAGTTCCACATGGCATGTGGGAAATTCTGCTCTGAACCAGTGCTTTAGGCCTGGAAGCTTCTAATATCATGATGCAGTATTGCATTTATAATCATTGTTTCCAGCTAGCATTTTCAAATCCAGTTCAGCTCCATGATAACAGCTGTTGTTTTCTTCACCAATCTATTTCACTCAGAAACGATTTTTTAAAAAATTTCTTTGAGATTCATACTTGTTCCTAGCAAGTATCTCCATTTAAATTCCCAGAATGAAAAGAGAAGTGAGTTGTCTCACACCTCTATACTTAGGGAATCTGGGCTGATTGCAACTTTTGTCTAACACGTGACTCTATCAAGTATGATCCCCTTTTAATTAAGTAACCTCATTCATCAAGAAAGATCTGTGATGATAAGGTTATATATATATATATACATATATATATATATAGCCACAGGAACCATGACACAGCTATGGGCTGGTTGCTAAAGTAGTTGCACAGATTTTAATGAAAAGCAAGAGATAAGTGAGAGAAAAAGTATAAACTGTCAGCCTATAAATTATGGCTGCCCTTGGTCTAGTAATTACAGCAAAGCTGTACCTAGCTGTCCCTCTGGTGAACTCCAGCAAATATAGCCTTTCGAGCTTATCATGTATAGCTTCTCTCCCAGGACATGTGACCTCTTCTAAAAGATCAAATATTTTGACGGGAAACATAAAGGATGAAAGAGGAGGAATAAAGAAAATAAACATAAAAAGATTATTAGCATTAATCAGATTAATTTTTACACATATTATTTTAAAAAGATCTATCCAATAGAAACTTTTATCTATTTTGCAGTTTCTCTAAGTGGTGCTTGCCATTTTAATGGCAATTAGTAGACAACAGAAAGCAAGCAGGGCACTAGTAGAGGTGCTCTACTATTAATCCCATTTTATAGGTTAGAATTGTCAGATAGAGCAGTGTCTTTTTGAGGCTGTGCCTGCTAGGAAGCAGTGTTATCTCTATTTGAAGGAAGATTCTGTCTTGTGGATTATATAAAATGCTCCGGAAATAATGTTAAGTGAAATGATATTCAGTCATTCTGATTTTTTTTTTAATATTAAGTAAATATACATAAATACCTAAGCAAAAAGAAAAAGAAAAAGAAAGAAAGAAATGTAGGAAGAAAGAACACTGAATGGAAAAATACTAAAAAAAAGAAATAACAGCGCTTATTCTAGGCTAAAGGGATTATGGGTGATCTTTTTCATATTTAAGATTGTATGTATTATTGAAATTTTCTACAATATATAACTATGATTTTATAATCAGGAAAATAAAATATAAAATAAAGATGACTGTATATCTTTGAAAATTGTAAGAATAGTTTGATGAATGAATGCAAAGGCTCACCATTGATTTTAATTGATAATATAATTTTTAAAAGTCAGTAAGGTGAGGGAAGAAAAGAACACTGACTACTTCCTCAAATAGCACCATTTAAAAAAGTGTATAAGATGATAGATGTGGTAATGACACTGAGAAAAGAGCAGAGATGAAATCAGAAGCTTCTTGAACTCCCTTCTCACCCTTTTACCAACACAGAATAGAGAGCTTTTATACAGAATTTCAAGTGCTGTCCTTTACCCCTTTGTTAACTCGTTCTAAACATGAAGGCAAGCACTCTTGGAAAGATCATTTAAAACACTAACTGCCCTCTCATTATAGCCTCTGCACACCTTGCCAGCTTAAACAGTAAATCACAAATCATTTCTTGTTGTTATTGGTGAAGCGTATCTTTCAATACGATCACTGATTGAAGAGTTGATAGCTTTTTAAAAGTCAGACTAACATGGTAGCATTTGGGATGAGCCTTCTTTTGTGTGTCTGTTTCATTCCTTTGTTGGAGTTCCACATTTTCTGTGTATGGGATTGAGGAATCATGGAAAATTGCCACTTGTGTGATAAATTACTGTTTTCACCCATCAAACATCGAAAATGCTTCATACGAGCCTTGCACACCATTATGTTGTCCCATCTAGGACCCTTTGAAAGTCAGCAGGGTGCATCTGGCTGAAATTCAGTCAGGCGATTAAATTTATTCAAGCTTGGTGAACTTGAGAGCTTTAAAAGGAGAGTAGCTGAAGGGATGAGATTATAGTCCTGACAGGGCTCTGGAAAGGTGTCTGACATCTGACTGCTCATAGTGAGGCATGATACCTGTTTCCATTGATTTGCAACAAAGTCTTTCTCAATAAGTATTTCCACTTAACATTTCCTCTCAGGGAACCTGTGCAGTTGAAGATATTTACGAGTTGCTTTCAGCTTAAAAATAAATCACCTCTAATTCTTCTAAGTGAAATCAATCAAAAACCTGTAAAAAATGGACTGGTTGTTTGGTCGATTCTGGCAGAAAAGTAAACAGCACTTCAGCTTTTCTCCGCCATTAAGGCCTAAATGGCCTAGAAAGTAAATCAATATTTCTAGTCAGCCTTCTGGCTATTGTTTAGCCAGTAGATATAGATTTGCTCTGGCTTACTGCACTCCTCCGGGACTAACCTATAATCCTCTGAGAGGAATAATAAGTTCGTTATATAGTTCAGCTCTCTGTTGTACATTTAAATGGACCACATCCATCAGTGGCCCTTGTTAAAGTTAAAGGATGAGGGCATCCCATTCTACTCTCTCTATAGTGAAACACTTCCAACGTAGTGAAGGGGACTTTATAACTTAAAGTTGTACTGGTTGGCAAATGACCTAAAAACCATGAGGGTACAGGCAGTAACACTAGTGTGGGGAGGCATATGTCATTGCTGTTTTAAGACAGAAAATACGACTTGCCCATTTCTGAGCCTACTGTGATATACTTATAAAGTACATGCTACAGAATCTTCATTATTCCCCTTAATCCTTCTCTAATATTTCTATTTAAATACTGCTGTGATTCCAAAAAGTAAAAGCTAATCAGATCTTCCTTCTCATTTGCTGCTACAAACCAAAATGCCTCCCTGTGTCCACGTCAACAAATGGAAATCTCTCATATGCCTATTGATTTTATTTTAATAATTTGCTATAATAACTTCATAATAAAGTTCTTGAGGATTTTGGAAGGAATCTTAGGGAAAAGATAATTCCTTGAAGGAATTAAGTTTCACTTGCCTTTTCAACTTGAACTGAAATTCTCTTTTGAGTGCCATCCATGTTTCCTGGTTTAATATGAGAAAGTTTTAATGAAGGAATAATTTTTCTTTGAACTATTTTATACACTTAATTCTTATGTCATTTTATTGATTTCTTGATAAGAATGACAAAGAGATGATTTATGATCATTTGAAACTTTTAAATGTAGATATTTATAGTGCACAATGCATTTCTTCAACAAAACAACCACCATCACAACAACAAACGAAAGAAATTTGGAGTTATTTTTCATGCATTCAAGAGTCATAGGTGTCTCTGATTACAACTTTGTCTGTATTTCATTCCGAGATCTGTTTCACAATTTTACTTAAGTAAAATTATCACAACAGAATTGAGAAAGGAAAATATAATTAAGTACGATACCACAACAGAGTTTAGAAGATGGAATATGTATGCAAAATATGCTCATTTAAAAAAGAAAGTGATTTATTCACTAATATTGGTTTAGAATAGGTAAAATTACTTGTTCTGTGAAGAGATTTTTGCTATTGCCTTCTTTAAGGACTCAGCTCATGAATTTCTGGAAAGTTTATTTTAGCTTTAAATAAATTAGATCTTAAATTAGAGAAAATTTAATTCTCTGGAAATTTGTCACTGGGAAAAACTAATTCAAGAAAAATCAACATAAAACCAGTGTATATTCATTTTGACAATTTATTAACTCTATTTGCTAGAGATATTTTGTGATTAAAATTAAGTAACAATATTGTATTAATTCACTTTTAAGAATTCAATGAAAAATTAATTTTGTGTGGAAATATATAGTTTTATCTTTTTTTTTTTTTTGCTGCATTTTGAATAAGTCTATGGTGAGAGTCTGACTGAGTCAGATTTTGACACTTGCAAATCAAGCCAACTATCTCTACCCAAGATCTTTATCTATCCTACTTGAAGAGTGAGGTTCACTTATCTAAGAAGAACATTCATATTTCTATCTCCTAATAATTATCAGTGAATGGAATACATTATGCATTAAAAACATGATTATTAAAAGAATGCATAACTGAATTAGTAAGTAAATGAATGCATAAAAATATAAATTAACATTATTATTTTGTTTCTGCAGCAGACGCTTAGACCATTTATCAGTGGATAACTCGGGTCTCACCAGGGTACTGACAACCATTATCAGAGTAAAATCACTGAGTGAAGCAGATTTGGTGCTTTTGTCTTCACGTAGGGAGTGAAGAATGGTTGAAAAGATATAATTTTGGTCAAATCCTACTGGAAATTCCAAATTCCTTTGACAAATGTGGTTCTGATACACAATTACAACAAATAAAATAAGAATTCAAGGATATTTGATTGGTCACATGTAACGAACTGAGAACATTTATTTAAAACGGCAAAATAATTTTGAGGTAAAAATATCCCTAATATTTCCCACTTAGGAGATAAAACTTCTACAGAAATATCTCTACCCTAGGTCAAAAGTATTTTAGGAAAAGAATAGGCAAGCCACAGCTTACAGGGCAAAACAGGGCTTTTTCTGTATATCCTGTACATTTGTAATTGATTTGATAACAAGGAACACCAACTTTGAACCACAATTAAGCAAAATGTCACTCCCTCAAAACAGAAATCTATTCTTCTCATTAGTAAACATGTATTACAAAAATAAGCACTCAATATTATATTTTTAATGTTATCAATAAAATGTATAGAAATTTATTTTCTTGTTATGTAATAATCAATATAATATTCTTAATTTTGGATTTTGGCCTGCAGAAACTAAATATTTACTATTTGGCTTTTACAGAAAAATTCCCCTATCTCTGCTCTTTTCCAGGGTGTTGCATTAATTTCTAAAGATCATAAAAAATCTACATTGCTAATGTAGCTGATACAATATCTTTAGGTCTTTATCTTTTCTTCCTTCCTTTCAACATTTATTTCACTATCTTATTGGTCCACCAGTTGCTTATGGGGCAGCCAAGAATAATATTTTTATAGTTTCAAATGACATAATTGTTTCTAAATCAGGACAAGAAACTCTGTGTCTATTTAGCTTCAGAAAAACTGTAAGCAAACTCTCTGAAATATTTTTTTTCTGAACTGATGTTTACTATGAAGATTGTAAACATTACCTTAGAGTATATGACTAAGAATAACATAAGTCTAATAACACAGGCAAAAAGACAGAGTAGACTATAGATACAACTGTATGCTGAATTAAAAAGAAAAAAGTACTTGTAAAGTTCAGTTCATTTCTTTTTTTATCTTAAATAGCAAAAAAATTGACCTTTTTTCATTTAACTCGTGGTTGTATCTAAAAATCAGGGATGGCAAAGAAGATCAATTAGGTCATTTAGTTCCTTTCCAAGGTTCCAATTTTCTCATTCAGCATAATAACTTTGGCCTGTCCAAATTTAAGTGACTAAAAAGATGAGTTTCCACAACTTAACTTGGGAGATATTTCTATATCAAATTCATTTATACCAAAGCATCATTAAAGATTTTGCTATTAGGATTATACTAAATGTTCTCTGCTTAATTGCATCTCATTTGTCCTTTATTCCCCTTGGCTAGCCAAAGTAAACTTTTTTTTTTTTTTTTAATTTGACTAGATTTATCTTAGACCAGTTAGTCCACATATATTATTGATAGAGAATATATTGTTAATTGTTTCTGTTTATTGGTTGTGCTGTTGCTTAAATATGTTTTCTTTTGCTCAAACTACTGCAGAAAGAAGACCCCTCTGTAATAAATATTACCACATTTTATAGGAAAAAAATTAAATTCTGCAAGGATTCCAGTTGCTTATATACAACCCTTTCTGGTTTCATTTATCAACACGTCAAATCATGAACACCCATAAAACTCACTATACATGTACTTTCTTCCTGATATCCATTTCCCCATCAATGCTCATATTTTGATTTTCTGAAACCTCAATCACATTAAGCTTTTCTTTTTCTGCAATAAAACATGGCTCCCATACCCCTCATTGATTAAGTTTAACTTGAGAAATTCTAAGGATGCTAAGTTCAACAGCATATCTTTCTCTTCTTCCTGCCCAATTGATGGACATCCTGTAACACAATCTTGAATCCAAAAATGAGCTGATTAAAGAAGTATTAAGAAAAATCCATATATATGACTAAGTCAATCCATCAGTGTTTTGCTCAGTCGAGTCAACTTTTTCTGTATGCAAAATATACCACTGCCAGGAGATAGTAATGAACTACGACCTCCGAGAGTGTTGCAACAGGAACTAACAAGAAGGAAACATTTGCTATTAGAGCAAATAGACTCCTAATCAACATATTATTGATCCTTCATTTTTGTCAAGGTCATTTTGTGCTTTAAAAAATGATCCTACAGTAAGGCTTTAATAGGAAAAGTGAACTAATTTGATTTAAAGAGTAAATGCTATTAATTATGAAAGACGGTCAATAAAAAGCTTGTTCTTCCAAACGTAAAGGCAAATTTTACAGTGCCTTTGATTTATGGTAATGAATACAATGATAAAATATTTTCACTAGTATCTCTTAGTCACTCTCATCCCATCTTTTGTTCTTTTTCTTGGTCACATGTTAGAAAAATTCTTAAAATAATCTTTGGTATAAATACATCTTTATAATTTTATTACTATGGTATAAATACATCTTTATAATTTTATTACTATGCTTTTTATTTTCAATAGTTAAATAATATGTCACTATTATTTCTGAAATGAATGTAAGAAAACAAAACAATCCCATTTTATACTTAAAGACTTAGGTAAAAAATTTAAAATAGCTTATTAAAATTATTGATATTAAAACAATATACAGTGATGATTTTTAAAAGTTTTAGCATTCTAAACTCCAGATAGGTAAAAACATTTTAGAAAACCACCATGTCCAAAAAATATCCTACCGTGTGTACAAATATGTACCTTACCATGTATATAAATATGCACCAATATCAAATGCGCAATATTTTAGATTCTGGGATCTGTTAAGGTTATTTAACTTATCATTATCATTTACATTAATTTATCTGAAAGAAAAAGACATATGTTGTTTAACTGATAATAAAATAAACCCAGTGAATTTAAGATAAGTAACATCCTTGAGCACATATATATAACCTTTGAATTCCTAGTTTCTCCAAGAAAAAAAGTAAATATTTTTCTCCTAAAAAATTGAGTTCATCATAAGCAATGCAGGCTACTCCATATATCACTTTAATAACGTAAAATTTCTTGGTTATAAAATATGCATTTGAAGAACTACCTTCAATATAAGTCTTCCCATTGTGAGTCATCAATATGTGAATTGAAGTTTGTTCTCCTGGACTGTAATTATGTGATATGTCATTGAAGAATGGCAGAGCAGGTCGACCTTACATGTCTGTAAGGATGTTATTTTCTTCTTTTTATAAAAGAGTGAGTTTATTGGTTAGGAAATAATATATTTTAAATATAATAACTAAATGTAAATAAATAAAAAGTCCCAAAGTCTAGTTTGCTGACAGTTAGCTGAGAAATCCCAAATTTATTCTCAGTTTTATTAAAGATTTATTTATTTTGAAAAAGCAATTAATGGCAAGGTAAAAATATAATAATATATCTTGTAGAAAACAAAGGATACAGAAGGTTAGCTT
>NW_011888785.1:5772618-5792623 GCF_000151845.1 Pteropus vampyrus | reverse complement strand
GAGTCAACTTTTTCTGTATGCAAAATATACCACTGCCAGGAGATAGTAATGAACTACGACCTCCGAGAGTGTTGCAACAGGAACTAACAAGAAGGAAACATTTGCTATTAGAGCAAATAGACTCCTAATCAACATATTATTGATCCTTCATTTTTGTCAAGGTCATTTTGTGCTTTAAAAAATGATCCTACAGTAAGGCTTTAATAGGAAAAGTGAACTAATTTGATTTAAAGAGTAAATGCTATTAATTATGAAAGACGGTCAATAAAAAGCTTGTTCTTCCAAACGTAAAGGCAAATTTTACAGTGCCTTTGATTTATGGTAATGAATACAATGATAAAATATTTTCACTAGTATCTCTTAGTCACTCTCATCCCATCTTTTGTTCTTTTTCTTGGTCACATGTTAGAAAAATTCTTAAAATAATCTTTGGTATAAATACATCTTTATAATTTTATTACTATGGTATAAATACATCTTTATAATTTTATTACTATGCTTTTTATTTTCAATAGTTAAATAATATGTCACTATTATTTCTGAAATGAATGTAAGAAAACAAAACAATCCCATTTTATACTTAAAGACTTAGGTAAAAAATTTAAAATAGCTTATTAAAATTATTGATATTAAAACAATATACAGTGATGATTTTTAAAAGTTTTAGCATTCTAAACTCCAGATAGGTAAAAACATTTTAGAAAACCACCATGTCCAAAAAATATCCTACCGTGTGTACAAATATGTACCTTACCATGTATATAAATATGCACCAATATCAAATGCGCAATATTTTAGATTCTGGGATCTGTTAAGGTTATTTAACTTATCATTATCATTTACATTAATTTATCTGAAAGAAAAAGACATATGTTGTTTAACTGATAATAAAATAAACCCAGTGAATTTAAGATAAGTAACATCCTTGAGCACATATATATAACCTTTGAATTCCTAGTTTCTCCAAGAAAAAAAGTAAATATTTTTCTCCTAAAAAATTGAGTTCATCATAAGCAATGCAGGCTACTCCATATATCACTTTAATAACGTAAAATTTCTTGGTTATAAAATATGCATTTGAAGAACTACCTTCAATATAAGTCTTCCCATTGTGAGTCATCAATATGTGAATTGAAGTTTGTTCTCCTGGACTGTAATTATGTGATATGTCATTGAAGAATGGCAGAGCAGGTCGACCTTACATGTCTGTAAGGATGTTATTTTCTTCTTTTTATAAAAGAGTGAGTTTATTGGTTAGGAAATAATATATTTTAAATATAATAACTAAATGTAAATAAATAAAAAGTCCCAAAGTCTAGTTTGCTGACAGTTAGCTGAGAAATCCCAAATTTATTCTCAGTTTTATTAAAGATTTATTTATTTTGAAAAAGCAATTAATGGCAAGGTAAAAATATAATAATATATCTTGTAGAAAACAAAGGATACAGAAGGTTAGCTTTGCATGGTGATTAAAGGATCAAAACCTTACCTAGAACAGATATTTTAGGCCATTTATCTAACTTAGAAAATGATTTTATTTTTTAGAAAAATAAAGCATCTTGGCTTATCATAGGAATTCTATTAATTATAGATTTGTAGGTATTATTAGTTAAACTTTACATATTGAGATTTAATGTCAAGATGATATCCAAGCTCAACTCAAAGCAGGAAGAACCCCAGCTCTCTGTGACCAGAAATCAAAAGGCTGTTATGAAATTTCATTTGTTGATGGGGCTTCTTCAAATAGCATAATATTCAACAACCTTGATGAATACAGCTCCAAGCAGATAGCATATTTAAGTACTGTGTTTTAAATTGTTTCTGGTTACATTTCATACTAGAGTGACATGCTGTAATCCACACCCAGTGCTCTCATATGGGAAGCTGCCATGTTATGAAAATAACCAGGACCAGAACAAAAACATACAGGTTTTTCACTGAATAAAAGAGGCAGAATATGTAGCCCTATTCTTTATATTTGACTGCTTCAGAAGAGGGAGAATTCCCAACTTTGTACTGGGCTAAAAATTTATCTACTAATTTACATGCCTTATTACAAAAATTATGTTATATGGAAATATTAAAGGGATAAAATTTTCTGGACGACGAACTTTTCAAGTTTTTTCTTTATTTACATAAATAGAGTATGGAAATCTCCATCAGAGTTATATGTTTTCTTACGATCTTTGCACAGGTAGACATGACATGATTTAAGCTTCCTTGATAGATTACATTATTAGCATTAATAGTCATGCTGTATTATACAAAGAGCTGATGTTACAAATGCTATTTTTACTGGTGCAGAACTGAACTATGGACAAGAACTGTCATTGCCCTGAGCTGTGGATGTTGGCTGCCCTCAGACAGTTTAACCATAGTGTTTGGCCTGCTTTTCACTTGCAGACTTTTTGTGGGTATAGAAGTATCAGTACATATTGACACCTCTCCTCTTTTCTATTATCCAGTTCTTAGATAATAGATACTATGAGAGTATTTGCAGGTTCTATTGTAGTTAGTTGGCTCTTCATTTCTTTTCTCCTTCTAAGGTAGTGACGATCATCTCTATTTAGATTTTCCACAAGCTTTGGAGTCCAGAACCACTGTGTCCTTCTACCAATGAAACTGCTTTTCCTATTGTGCCTCTTCATTACTCACTTAGCATCACAGTCTTGTTCACCACTGCTGTCGCTACTGCTGATTTGCACCATTACCACCATGGTCCAATGGACTGTTCTTTTCTGTGTGTTCTCTCTTCATTATTCTTTTTCACTTTTGTTTGGATGTGTTTTGTTTAATGTGGCTTCTTTTATGCCTCTTAGCTTTTATATGAAAAAAAAAGTGGTTTGTTCTTGTCAGCTAATCAGAGTATTTATTTATTATTTGGCTGCTTTCGTAAATCAAGTGAAATCTTTAGGTCTTCTACTTTTTCTAGATAAATTAATTATTCCTGGTTACCCCAAAATTAGACTTTGTGTTACAGGAAATGTGAGCCTTCTTTTGTGTTTATGTTCTTTCAAGATGAATGGTGGTGTAAGAACTCTGACTTCAGACAGCCAAAATTTTACTGCAATCTCTGAACACTTAGCACTGATATAAACATTGGATTCACTTCAAAGAATGCTTTATGCATTGGAGAAAATGTGACATAGGCCCACAAATGCTCACCTACTGCAACTACCTAAACATCTACTTTGATCTCATTCTCTTGAATGATTTTGATCAATGATAATGACTAGTCAAAAAGATTAAAGATGGGAAAAATGAAGAAATGCCAAGTTTTATGGTATCTATTGTGAAACATTATGCTAAACCACATTTACCAATAAATAAATAGTCTCCTACATTTCCTATGCTGAGGCCTTTAAAATGTCCTTGTGAATACAAAATGAATAATTAGGAAAATAGAAAGACACCTTATTATGGGCATTAGTATGATTGGTATTAGGAGTAAAGGCATAATTCATTCAAATGACGGAGCAGCTGACAATCAATACTTTGAGCACAGATTTGCATTAGGATTTTGATGAATATACACTATCATTTTGAAAAGAAATAGTGACACAAAGCTTCAAGTACTTTCATAGAAAGGAAAACTAACTGGCATGTGTAAAAGTAAAATCTTGAACTCTGTTTTTATCATTTTGTTCTTCTCAAATGAGCAAATCATCTAGAAGACTAAAGAGCTTGGTAGTAATTTACTTCTGGTGAGCGAAAATGAGGGTGTAGCCAGAATAGTGGTTAGAAACACATCATGGGAATGGAATTGCAGTGAACAGTGGTTGGCATTTATTGTCTGGAGTCATCTATGAAGTAATGTGAGCTCAGATTCTAACTCATAACCTATGATTGAAAAAATTGCAGGAACAAAAGTGAAGCAAAGTACTGGTCTGCAGACCATGATTTTGAAAGTTATTACGGTTTTCTAGTTGGTTGTCAATGGTGGGCCTGGTCTGATGCTAGGGAAGAAGATCTAGAGTCTACTTGAGTACAACTTAAGCAAGTCATCTCGAGATGAGACATGTCTACATATTCTGCACCTCTGAGAATCATATTTACGCCTGGTGGACATATGGAAAGATATGGTGAAGTTAGTAAGAAACTTGGAATCAAGAGAGGAGTCTATGAGTTTTCTCCGTAATTTAGAAAACATAGAAATCTGAATAAACCTTTTAACTTTGCTAAGCCTCATTTTTTTTACTGGCAAATTGGAGTATGATTATTATTACCACCATTACTACTCCTAAAATAAAAGTGGCCTGAAGCTTTTGAGAATATACTGAGACTATATTTAAAAGCACTTTAGTATATAAAGCAATAAATTAGTATCTATTATTATAAGTAATAAGAATAATTAAATACCCACAACCTTTTTGGAGATGAATCTAATTATGGGGAAAAAAAAAAAACCCAAGAATTTACCATCTATACCTAAGTGGTGAGTTCTTTAATTCTTATCTATAAATGTATTTAGTGCCATAAACCTAAATATTGAGACTAATGTATTTATCTCATTAAATTCAGAATAATTATATTTTATTATCAACACTAGATTACTCTCAGTACCTTTAATTTTGAAAAAAGATATTTCTATACTAGAAATAAAGATGATATGTAGAATCCATTTTGAACCACACTATAACTTTAATTCTATAACGAAGTACTAAGGTTTTAAAAAAAGTGAAGTGATTATCATGTACAGTGATTGTCCTATATATTTACTTCCATGAAAAAGTGAGATTTGATTTTGGCCCACAAAAAAAAGAAAACTTAGAGCTGATTGTGCTTTAATTGAGTCAGAATACGGGATGACATCCAAATTATGTGTTTCTAGAATGGCAAAGAAATCTACTTCAACAGGGTGTTCTTTGAAAAGGCATTTCTCTTGAAGTTCTCAAAACGAAACAGAACAGGGAACGGACTATTCTGAAGCCTTTGAAACTAATAAAATGAAAATTTTAAACCATCCTCATAGACTGCCAGATGTCTTGCCCTTTTGATAGGACAGATACATCAAGACAATATTAACAAAATAATTAGATTATTATGAAAACCACCATTAATTTTGGCAAGAACAATAGAATTTCTTTTCCAAGTATTTTAAGGGAAGTTCTGTACAAGTATTTTATAGACTATCAGAAAAAACCCTAACATTTGTACACTGAACTGCATGTAAAAATAGTTTTCTAAGAATCCATTTTGAAGTACCACATAACTCTTTTCAATTAATTGTGAATCTAAGATGAAAACATCCTTTATGGTCTCCCTTAGAGTCAGAACCATGATTTTACTTCCTTCTGACCCTCAGTAATGCCAAACATAATGCATATTCAATAAATAGAATAACTCACAAATTTCTTTGCATTATGTTTAATAATCTGTTACTCTTAGAGAAGTTAAGCAGTAACTCCTTAGAGAAATCACCCAACTAATCCAATCAAAATTAGAATATTTCAGGCCTCTTCTGATGTTTCTACACTGGCCAAGTACAAGCATACACTCTGGCATTTGGACAAATACTGATGCCTGTACAGAAAGCACCATATTCTCCAGAGATCTGGCAAGTAACTGACTTCATCTTGCCAATGTAGAAATAGCATTAGAGCAAGACTAATTGCTGGAAAGCCTGTTCAGAAAGATTTGTCATTCAGGATGGTAAAAATAATCTCACTTTTCAGAGTACATTCAAACTTTTTTCTTAATTTCCAGTATTTAATAGAGATCAAAACATTTCCATTTCCACAAGTGAATGCATTTTATGTAATATAGCTATTTCTTTTGATTTGAGTTCAAGCAGGGAAGCTAAACTTAAAAAAAAAAAAAAATTCTGTCTAGACGTACCATATTTGTCCCTTGTGTAAGAAGAAATTTATTAAGCCTGAAATGGGCTTAAGGAAGCATTCATGTGTTCCATAAATATCTTACTGCAAAGTATCAATGCTAAGAGGAAGAGTCCTCTTAGATATGCACACTTGACAATGCAATAGAGAATAAGCAGGCTAGACTGCAATGCTAAGTCTAGAGATTTAGTCAAGAGAGAGTTTCAGGGAACCAAGTCAAGGAACCAAGCTATCCTTGACTGCTTCCTAGCCCAATTTGATGGCCTGTATTAGATGTGACGTCATTTTACGTACAAAAATTACTACCAAATATGCCTGCTTATAGCAGAAGCAGCCAGTACCTCTCGTAACCTTAATTACTTGATTCTGCCAGTGACATCATCTCTAATAAAACATATTGCCCCTGATTATTTTAATTTTGGTTCAAGCTTCTGATTTTTAAGAGAATGTTTTCCCCTAAAGTTACAATCATAATCCAACATGCCTTCCATTGAGAAAGGCCAAACTGCCATAGTTTTATCTAAATGAAGTCCAGATTAAGCCAATTTCTTCACTGTCAATTATTAATGGTAATGTGAACATAGTTGTTGGGTTTCCATCATCTAGTTTTTTTATCTACCATCCCATGAGCTCAAAAAAGCTTATCTGTCATTTTTAACACAAGAGAGCCAACATAACCACAGTAAATAAAAGAGAAACATGTTATGATGTTAAGCCATGTGCACTGCTTGGCATTCATTCAGTTCACTGTAGCTGAAAAAATAACTGTGAGGCTCCATATCCCATTAACACAGTGTTAATTATTGTCATTGTCTCATCAGTGGTTTGTTTATGACAGCTCTGGCTGACAGGAATAGTGGGATGTTCTGTCAAGGCCATCACCTGATGAGATTTTTATTGGCAAAAGATCTTTCTTTCCTTTACTCAACTATGTTAGGGGAATGAGTGCTTCATTAACTCCAAACATAATCACTTTCATTAGGCCAGTTTTCAAATGTTTCAAATAATTGGTATAGCAGTTCCTTTCTAGGATTATAGTTAACTAATTCACTCTCTAGAAATGATGGAGACTCTTCAATCTTTCTTAGCTCAAAAGAATTCCACTCATGGCAGTGAAAAGGAAATACTTACCTAGGGAGGCTTTTTAAATATTGATAGGTCTTTTAGTTCCCTTATGTATGACACCTGGAATAAGAGTGATTCCACTGGGGGAAAATTTTTGTCAAAGGGGAAAAAAAAACCACACAATAATTTGTACACACACACACACACACACACACACACACACACACACACAAAATCCTATTCGATTAATATGAACCACTGCCCTCTTTCTTTTAAGGTATGTGGAAAAGACTTTTCAATCTCCCTCAATGGGTGGGGTACTTCAGATTCTTTGGCAAGGGCTGATAATTACTGCTCTCTCTTTAATTCTCTTTTTCTCTCTAGATGTAGATTACATGGAAGAAGTAGATCTATTTCATTTCCTATATGATTTTACTGTTCATTTTTCAAGAGTAAAAAGGAAGACAGTATCATTCTTACCATCAAAAATTGTCATAGTTTACCTAGTTCTGTAAGTAAAAATATTCCAAGTTAAAGTTGCTTACAATTTCAAATTTATAGAATTGTAATTTAATAATAAAGACAACACTACTACCCACATCAAATAATGGCTAATTTAACTCGAAGAATATATTTTCTTACTAACATTGTTTTTCTTTCTTACTAACTGCTTATAAAATTCTTCATGACATTGGATGTGGATTTGAATCTACAATTTAAGAATTATGTTTTTAATCATTCTGTCTCATTTGTGTCATTTGAGTCAAATTTGATGCCCTTCCTAACTTGCAATACTGTTGTGAGAATATAAAATGTCTGTCTATGACAATGTGTAAAAACAGATATCAAAATGTGAGAGGTTATTATCCATAGCACAGACTTGGGCCATAAGTAGGTATATTAAGTGTGATAGTTAAATTTATGTGTCAACTTGGCTATTCTATGATGCCTAGCTGTTTGGTCAAACACCAGCCTATATGCAGATATAATGGCATTTTTTAAAATATGATTAACACTAAATCAGTAGACTTTGAATAAAGCAGATAACCCTCCATAAATCGGTGGGCCTGGTCCAATCAGTTGAAGACCTTAAGAAAAGAGCCAGAGATCCCTGTAGAGGAAGAAATTCTGCTCTCTAGATTGCAACATAGAAATTCTGCCCTGAGTTCCCAGCATTTGGACTCATAACTGCAACACCAATTTTAGCCAAAATTGTCAGTCTGCCAGCTTGCCCTATAGATTTCTCTTGTGCCAATCCTCAAAATCCAATTGCATGAGCCAATTCCTTAAAATAAATCTCTATGTCTCCAAAAGAAAGAAAAAATACACAGACACACACACACACACACACACACACACACATATGTAATGCATGTATATATTTTATATATTCATATAATACATGCATTTTATAATATATATTATATATGTGTATATTACATATATGTGTATTATATGTGTGTAATATACATATATAATACATACATCTATATTATATATGCATATATTACATATATACACACATTTATTATATACATCCACTCTATGGGTTATGTTTCTCTGGAGAACTCTAATTGATACTGTGTTTTTAAGGAGAAATTATATTCATTTACATACCCTTCTATAAATTGAATTTAGAATCTCTTCCTTAATAACAGAATGCCTGACATTCTGGAGTAAGGTCTCTCATTGTGTCATAATTATTTTCTGCTCCCATAGAGCATTAAGTTTCTGCCAGTTGATACCACCTCCTCCTTCCTCTAGCCTTATGCAAGCATGAAAGTAATTAATTCTCATGCTTACTTGAGTTTGGTTTGGCTTTGGCACAGCATGCTTTCCCTAGCAAACCATAATTGATTCTGAATAATTGATCAGTGACGAACATTCAATTTTCTTTATCTCCTCTTCCTCTCATTCTCTTATGATATATGTTTTCATTGGGGAACCATTTTCCACTTAAAAAAAAAAAAGCCTCAAATGCAAGGCCTTTTAGTGATCAAATCAATTTATGCTGCTTTCAGCCAATTCACATCAACTCCAATGCGACAACTCTTGAAGAACTCTTAGAGAATGCTAATTAGTGTCCCATAGAATCCATTAGTTTTCAATAAGGAAGTAAACTCCTGTAAAGACCTCAGAAACTATTTACATATGTCTGCTTTGCCATCTATCTAACCACCACATTGACTTGATCTTTCGAATATCTTCTATAAGGACTGTTATTGAAACCACTAAACCCTGTATGAATCATGGACTCTGGCAGAATAAAGACATTGAAAATCAGGACCCATGATACTCATCTAAGCTTTTTAATTTGCCTAATGAGTATGTTCTTTACTTTTTCCTTATGTAAGATTACACTATCATAGCACTCTATTTATATAATTATTATAATTCCTTAGCTACCAGAATGAAATTCCTTCTTAGACAGAAGTAGAATATTGTTTTGAGAAAAGTAGTTTATAGAAAGTCCATATATTTGATCATATCAGAGAGAAGTAAGCGGGTTTTTAGCCAAAGGCACACTTAGTGTAACATGCAAGTTGATTTAGGCATTGGATCAAAAGTAAGAGTGGATTAGGTTAGAAACTGTTGGATGCTGATATTATGAGATGCATCATACATACTCTCAGATATCTCCATTTAACCTACTGTGTCCTTCAGGTACAATGCCTTTCCTTTCTCTTCAAAGTTCTCAAACAAGAATATTATCATTATCTTCTCTTTATTGAATGGTATGCTATGTCATCCACACTTTTCTGTCTGCTGGAACCAAATGTTTAAAAGAGGAAATCAACAAATGGATTTTTTTTTCATTGTTCATTCTCCCTAAGAGCAAATTAGCATGTACACTCAACTGTTCACTCTGTTACAAATTACTCCCCAAATTATAATTCAATCCTTGTGTGTGAAATTAACATTTACTGGGTAGTCATAATGAGCCCAGTGATGGAAATAGAGCTGCTGCCTCATTCTGTAACAAAACTCCCCAATGTGGTGGTCTCCATTCACTTTTTCTATCACCTCATCCCATACTCTCACTCAACCCCATCCCTTCAGTCTTCTCCAATACCCCAAAAGTATTCTCTTCTGCTCTGCTCTTACCTTGCTCTGCCTTCACCAACATTTATTTTTCTTAAATCGCTCTTGTCTGATCATGTCAACAAATCTGCACTTCCCTGTTTTTCTTTTACGTTTCTGGCTGTTCCTTCTCAGTTCTTTGTTCACTCCCCCTTCTCACCTCAGCCATTAAGTGCTAGTGTGACCCAAGCTTCAATTCAGTGCTCTGTGCCCAAGTTCTCACTCTGGATAGTCTCTGCATAGTCTCATACAGTTCCGAGGCTGAAAGCACCACATAGAACTTGATCATTCCCAGATTCATATCTAAGGTTCCAAACTCCAACAGGTCACTTTATATCACCAGTTGGATCTCATATCTAATGCATCAAAACTCAAATTCTTGATTTTCACATCATAAATAAACTCCATCTCAGTTTCTCAAAACTACTAATAATTCATTATTGCACACCCGGCGGCATTAGGTATGCAAGAAAATAAAGGGAAAAAAATCCTACATGGCTTTGTCAATATCTTTATTTTAGACAACATTTTTAAAAATGAATACTGGTGAAGAGTATGAATTAAGAAATCACAAAAATCTGTCTTTTTTAAAATAAGACTCCACCATTTATTAGCTTTTTAATAAGTTACTTAATCTAATGACTTCTGGAATAACTTATGACAAGCTATTTAATCTCTATAAATGTCTGGTCCTCACCTGTTAAATTGGTTAATGATAGTAATTATGGCATTGGCTTGTACTAAGAATTAAATAAGATTCCTGACATCCGTAATCAGATTTTTTTCATTCATTTGTTCTTTGACTCATCCAAGAAATGTATTATAAATCTAATATGTCCCATTCTAGGTCTTGAGAATAGAGAGATAATAAAGCCAGAAAAGGTTTAAGCCATTATGGAAGAAGAGAGTCAATATACGAGGAAAACAGTAATCATGTAAGCGATACAGATTGTGACACATGGAATGAAAGGGTTCTGTGTGATAGAAAATAATGGAAGCCAAGTACAGCTTTGCTGGGAAATGACTCTTGGGATGAGACCTAAAAGAGAAGGAGCTCTCTATAAGAAAAGTGAGAAAACACCGTTTTACATCAGAAGCACTAGAAAAACAAAGGAACTATAGCAGGAAAGAGCTTGGTGTTTTTTAGGAATAGCTGTGATTCCAAACTGGAACTGGCAGGGTAACACAAGATTACCAAGAGCAGGAAGCCACTACTACCTGTAACCTTTGGGGACAAAAAAGGGGAGGTGATATGACCAGAGACCAGGGAAAGGATCTCACAGAATAAGATGGAATCTTAGGTGGATGCAGCCAAGAGAAGTTGGAGCCAATAAGGCGATAAAGGCACTGCTAGAAGTGTGGCCCAGAGAGAGCCAAAGAGGGAAAACTTTAAAATTCCTTTCCACTCTTTCCTTCATTATCCCATGGTCAGTGAAAGTCTCCATTATCAATAACTTTCAGTGGCTGAACCAAATTAGATGGCAGACGACATAATAGCCTAGGAAACGCAACTTAAAAACTCAGCTCCCTATATCCATATAGGAAAAGGAAAGGATAAGAAATTGATCTCAGAGCAAGTTAGCTCAAAACTAGCAGAAGATCATTAAGGTCATTTAAGGTTACCTTATTTAATACTGTGGGCAAAGAACCCCACTATGAAGGAAAAGGAGATGAATTCAGAAATGTTATATTTTTAAGGATATAAAGAAAAAAATACTGTTTTGCCCTGATATAAGGACATGAAGAACTCAAACCAAGGATTTGGGACTTATCAGTTGGTATATTTGTGGTCAACATCATACTTAGAAGACCTATCTGGTTGAATTTCAGAAAGATGGCTGTATATGGGAAGCCAGAAAGAAATTGTGATGATGACCCTTATTTCTTTAGGGAAACGTACAAACAAACGGTGTGGGGAGCGGGGCAGGACACAAGCTCTTACAGAGGACTGGCCCACTTTCAGACTGTCTAAACATGGGAAACTTGGAAAATGTACAGAGTGAGAGAAAACTTTACAGAATTCTAAGCTTTCCATTATTAAGCTAAGTGGCATCTTGAACAATCAATTTGCATAATATGAAATATGACCATATTTGCATCTAGTTTTGTGATGCTGTTCAATTGATATACAATTTTCTCACATGCTATTACTAGTCCGTATGAAGGAGTGAAGATGATAATTTGTGAGCTTTATCTATGTTTGGGCTTTACAATAATAAACATTTTGTCTTATGCCCATGGATCATCAATGTGATTGTATTTAGTTGATCTAGGCTGGGCTTACCTGGATCACCTGGATTACTGGTCTGGAGTGCTTTGCTCTAGTATTTAGGTCTCTTCTATGTCTGTTCATTCGAGAGACCAGGCTGATGGAAAATAAGCTATCTGGACATGCTTTTCTCCTTTTGGCTGACAGAGCACAAAAAGCAAGCCTAACCACACAAAGAAATTAAATACTCAACTCGATTCATAAATGCTAACACTCCACTGGCCAAAATAAATTGCATGACTCGAATAGAAATTAATGAGATGGAGAAAAATACCCCATCTTTTCTGATACATTGTATTACAAAATAATACGGCAAAATCTGTAGTTAAAGACAGAGAGTGAAGATTTCAAATGATGATGTAATAACAATGAAGACAAATGTTATAAATCAAGTGCCTTGTTGGTCCTTTGAGACTATTGGGAAGTGAATAGGAGATCAACAGACACTGACAAGAAGGAGATATAGAATTAATAGAATTAGGTATTAAATTTCACAGATTCTCCCCCACCCCACTTCCCAAGGGAATAGAAGAATAATAGTCTGCATAGACAATAAGGCAGTATCAAAATAAAAGCTCCCATATCCTGGGGCAGGGGTGAGGGGTGGGTGGGCAGTACAATTAACTTTGTGTTAACTCTGTCCTCTACATTCTCAGTAGTGTATAAATATATGATCAATAACGTAAACTTATTGGAAAGCATAGTTATCAACACAGATAGATATTAGAGGCAAGATAATTACCAACTCTAAAGTAGTTTGTATTGAATAGAAATTTCAACAAATCTGGAAGACATCACTTTTTAATTCTTGGAGTCCATATTGATAATCATTAGTTATCAGGACTAACATTGTATGACACATGCTCTATTTAAGAAGACAGAAGTTACTTTTGCAAATACGGTTGTGAAGAAAAAATACAGTGGCTCTTGACAAAGTAAGCTTATCTTTGTCGTGGAGTTTAGTGATCAGTTATTCAGTTGACGTTTTGGCATAACATTCAGAGTAACCATGACCGAAACTTTGTGGAACTTAGCATTAATAAGCTCCAGGTGTCAGAAGCATCCAGGGACAGGTCTATTATCCAAGGTCAGGTTTTTTTTAAGTTGGGTGGAGTAAATTCAGAAACAAACAAAAACATATTTAAATCAATAAGCAAACCATTATATACTCATTTACTACTATAGTTACATAGTAGTAAATAAGTATGATTTAGTTACAATTGGGAATATGAAGGATTACAGGACCAAGCATTCATTTTCATAGAATATATCAGAGTAAAATTGGCCACATTATTGATGTTAACAAGCTTTGGGGTAAAAAGGAAATGTTTGAATAATTTATTAGATTTAGGTGAGGGCAAAACACCTTTGGGAGCTATATCTAATTACCTTTCAAATTCATGAAACAATTGACATTTTCGAGTTATTTTATAATTATATAATTCTAGTTCACTGATTTTTTCCATTTTTATTTTAAAATTTCCTATTTTTCTTGTTCATTATACCAACAAAGCACTGTACCACAATTAACAACCGCTATCCAAACTCAAATCTCTTAGATATTCTTCCATCAATTTCTCTGACCTTTTCATCACATCAAGCTTATTTATACCAATAATAGATACAAATGTACTCTTTTTAAAATAATCTTTCAGCAGAAGCTTTTAACATATTTTAAAATTTATAACATAGCTGTATATTTTTTATAAAGTCTGATTCTGGGTAAATTTTTATTCATTTTGCTCCAAATTCATCTCATGTGTACATTCATTCTATTTCCAAAACCTTTTGCTATTCCTATCTCTAAAACAATTTTATTCAGCAAGACACATCTAAAATAGATTTAATCTACATTTACTTATATAACCAACCATATTTATAATTTATATTTCCAAGCACATTTCTTTCAAGAATTATTTAACCTTTATCTGTCATTAAAATGTTTTCAAAAGTCAAATTTCAAATATGGAAAAGTTTATGGCCTTGAATTATTTGGCTATACGAAAGAGTTAAAATGACTACAACACTACAAGTATACACATACTCCATAAACAATATTAAAATAAAATTGACAAAATGGGAAAATATTTGAAATATATAAGAAACACAGATATTGTCCTTAAAATGGAAAGAGCTCTGATGACTCAATTATATTAAAAAGGTATCCAATAAAAATAATAAAATGGTAAGACTAGATAACTCACAGAAAAATACAAATGTATTGAACCTTACTTGTATTGGAACACACAATAAATTAAAATGTATTTCTGTATCTAAGTGGCAAAACATTTTTCCCTATTAAATAATAATAGTAATAATGATGGCATAAATGTGTAAGTATAGATGTATAGATTAATATAAAATCTCTGGAAGCCATTTGGCAATAAAGATCAAGACATTTAAAATGAGTATAGTCTATTATTAACAAGTCTTATTATAATCAGGAAGTCCAGCACTCAGATTGTTGTTCTGGCACTTGTTTGTTACAGAATCTTGGTAACTTACTTTGTGCTATGAGTCTTGGCTTACCTTTCTGTATAATGGGGATCATAATACTCATCTTAGAGGGTGGTTATACACTTGTAGCTCTTAGCATATTTTCTGACAAATAATTGTTTATCAAATAAATACTGCTAGTATCTCATCACTCTCTTCTACCTCATTTTTTTGTAAGCTAATTATAGATATAAGCAAAGCTTAATATAAAAAAGATGTTAACCAAGGTGTATCTCTAACAGTAAAATAACAGGGCATTGATTTAATACATCTTGTCATATTTGTATAGAGCAACAATATGTGGCTTTTTATACACTGGTATAGAAAAAAATATTGAAATTATTTAGTTAAAATAGTCAGCCTATATGGATATAACAAGAAAATCAGATGGTAACAATTTCTGTGTTTTATTATCACCAATTGTTCACTTGTGTGTATGGGGAGTATGTATAAGGGAAGATATCTGTGTATGGGTCATGCGTGAGGATGATATGATATGTATGCATTGGTTATGGTGTATACATATGTGCAAGAATAAAGAAAGACGATAAATCTATAAACATTCATTTATTCAAAAATATATGATGAATTTCTTCTATAAAGCACACACCATCCTAACTTCTTGTGACCAAATTTTCAGAAAAGAAACACAAAAAACAAACACAAACTTGTACAGCAAACAATATTGGGGTGACAGATATTGTTAGAATAATCTCACAGATTTCAAACTGCAACTGCAATAATGTTACAAAGGGGAGATGTATTGCAAAGCATATGTTAAGGGCACTGATTTCTAAAAGGAAGTGAGATCAGGCTTTCCTACTAAAGACACGATAAAACTGAAATCTGAAGGAAGAGCAGGAAATACATAGTAAAAAGTAGAGAAAAGATAGCTTAGTGAGCCTGGACAGTTAGGTGGGTAACACATCTCCCAGGGTTTGTAGAACATTATTAAGGAGATTTAAAGAGGAAGTAATATAGGTGAAATGATCAGAGATCTGTTAGAAAAACATCACTCTGGCTACAGTGATCAAAAGTCAGTGAAGAGAACTGTGAAATTATTCAGTAATACAAGTGAGAGATTCCATGAGCCTATATTGAAAGGAATTGAGAAAAATGGAATGAAGTGATGGATCTAGCAGCTACTTATGAGGCAAAACTGAAATGATATAGCAATGGATTGTATATAGAGTATAATGTGGAATAATATTTATCTCATGTGGTTATGAGAATTAAAAAAAATCAAAATACGGAATAGGAAATTCCAATGAGGTAGTTGGAAAAATTAGCCTGGATTTGAGAAGCATTCTGGATTATATATAAAATTTAGGAGTTACATAGGGGGTAAATAAAGTTAATGGTAAAAAGGTCTAATGAATCTTGAGCTATTCCAGATAAAAGAGAATAATCCTGAAAGAAAGGCTAGAAAAGGAGTGGCCAGATATATGCTGTCACAGAAACCAGGAGAAAAAAGATAGTTTCAAGAAGTATCCAACTGAAATAAATCCTGGAGAGAGCTTGAGTAAGATGTAGTTAAAAGAAGTCTTACTAAAGAAAGTGAGATGTAGGTTATTGGTGCCCACAGAAAGAATGATCGATGCGTGGACAGATTAGATCATACTTGGATAGTGAGAATAGAAAATATAGAAAATATCTTCAATAGTTTAGCTACAAAGAGGAGGGACAATAAAGGTTAACTAAAAGAATATGATTGAGGCAAATGAAAGTAAAATTTGTTTGATTGGAGAGATTCGAGCACATTAATTATAAAGATTTGCTATTAGAAGTTAAAGGCTAAATCAATCTACATTAAGCTTTTTTATTCAATATTTAAAAATTCTATTTATTTTCAACTGTTTCAGTATCCATACTGCTTTTCATAGACTGTACATATTTTAAGTTTACAGAGTTATAATCTTTCACAGGTAATTCAAGAAAAACAAAGAATAGAGTCTAACAAAAGATGGAAAATTTCAGTATATAGCAATAAAAAGATAAAGTTGATTGTGGACAAAGAAGGGTGCTGTGATAAATCTAATGAAAAGTAACATCATAGGGTGATCTGATCATAAATTCCTAACAGGGCAAGTTAGATAGTCATGTCCCAGCATATAACCTTTAGTTAATGTTTGCTTTAAGCGAGCCCTGTCTATTGTTTTTGCACATCTAGGTTAACACACCTTCGAAAGGCCTCCTTTTCAGACCCCTAAGAAGGGTAACTACCCTCAACGGAGCATATAAACTTATTAACTATACTGTAATCCAATCCTGGCCTTGCTTTCTCCCACCTTCATGTACTCTTCCTTACCTTCCCTCCTTAATTCCAAATGCGTAAAAGAAACTGCAAACTCATTCTGGGAAACGTTTTTCTCGGTCTCTTGAGATCTCACTTCTAGGTATATCCTCTGTTTGGCTCAAATAAACTGAGATATACTCATAAAAATTTTCTACAGGTTTAGATATTTCTTTCATATACAAGATGAATTAGGGACTAACGTACATCCTTCGCAGATGTCGAGAGGTTGGAAAGTGAGACTCATTGTAAGAGATTGGGATAGGCTAGGTCAGAGATCAGTAGTATAAAGAATCTGGAGGGGTTAAGCAAAGTTTACCTTCTGAAAGCAGAATAGAGCAGGCTTTGGGAAGATTTAAAAACATATTTGAACAATTAAAAATAAAAGAGACATGAAAAGAATTCTATGATATTAAGCAGACCATTTCAGTATAATGTAACATAGATTGTTCTGGAAATGGTATAGTTGAAAAATCCCCTCCCTGGAAGTTGGGTACAAGAATTTCCCTTGTTTTTCTGCCAATAATAAAGAGGGGTAATGTCAATAAGTAATTTAATGAGTCCAAACTAATTTTCTTTACACGTGTAATTAATGAATTTCCCTATGTTATTTGCAAGTCTCTTACAACATTTTTTAAAATTTCTGTTACCAAAAGATATTCTGTAAGAACACTAATGATGACAAAAAAAAAAAAAAAAAGGTGCAAACTTAAGGATCTGTATAGCATAATATTATCAGAAACATTTGTTGTAAGTCCTCATGTAAATGAGGATAAAAACTCCACACACTCCTTGACTTAATTTTAAATAGGCTGGCAGGGGTGTGAAATGATATTCTCCAGCCTTAGGGATGTGCGAAGGGCACTTAACATTTCTGACAAGCTGAGTCATTTGACATTATTCCCTGTGCAACTTATCCATTAAAATCCTATATCTTGTGCACATAATTTTTCACAACTGAATAACATTTAAATACTTTGAATAAGGCAGCTAGTCATTTTGAGACGTTTTGATGTGATCTATATTTAAACAACATGAAAATCTACAACAGAGTAAAAGTAGATAATAATTTAAATGTTAAAATATATTTCTAGAAGTAAACATTTAAAATAACCATATAAATTAATGAATATATAACATGTTATATACAGTGATTACATGTAAATATATACATTCCTTTTTGGAATTTGTATTTTCTAGTGCATATTAAAAATTTGTTTGGCTTTATACATCAAATCAATGATTAACTTTGAGTCAATTAACACTCATGTATTTTAAAATACAGCTTTGCTTTGATTTCATTATATCTAATTGAATAAATTCTATGGTGTTTCTCCTCAGCTATGTTTTACAGACTACGGATAACTTCTGAAATTTTGGAAGATACAAGGAACCCACTTTCATTATTAACCATTGCCTCCCAACTTCAAAAAATGTACAGTTTAAATATATATACTTTTACACTTTCTTTATACTATGGATTAGGACCAAAATCTTACCCTTGGCCTCACATCCTTTCCTGAATAATTTAAGTTAATTCTTTCCTATCTCTCCAAGTAAATTTACTCAGCATTTCTTTTTTCTGGTGACTCACTCAAAACTTTTCCAATCTGTAACCCTAGCCTTCAATGGACACAATTGCATTCTACTTATCAGGGATTATTCATTGGATGATTGTCTTCCTTTGTGTAAATATTTTGATAATATCACATTCTAACAGTTACTATACATATCACTGATTTTAAGGATACATATATCTACTAGAAAGAACTAAGATCATAGGAACGGCTATTATATTTTAGTTTGTCCAATAAAATCACACTGACCTTAGGAAGACACTTAAGTTCTCTAATCCTCTATTGGTTGTAGTAAAGATTAAGTGTTTTCTGAAATTCCCTTCTCTCCAAAGTTCTAGAGCTCTACAGCCATGGTTTGCCAAAAAGAAATATGTTTGGCCAGAACAAAGAGCAAAACGGGCATTGAATATTGTATTTGAGACATGGGAATGGGGAGAAGGAAAAAGGAAAAGACGATCCAACTTCTTAAGTAATGTCAACTTGTATTTCAGTACTTTTACTTGGTAGATACTTTTGACACTTTGGATATATCTAATCTGAAACCTCAAAGACAAACATCAATATTTTTACTTATTTTAATATTTTAAAATTTAAAATTAAAATGCAACCCTAGACATAGAAAACTGGGCTTTAAAAAAAAAGTTCATACTCTCAACTCAAATGAGAATAAACCCCTAAAAATGATTTCATGGTGGAAAAAATCAAATATTATCCAGTCTATAATAAAGATAAATTTAGGTTGCAATACTGTCATTGTAGTATGACTGAAAACTATGTTTTGGATATTGTGAGGGATCCTTTTCTCACTGTTCTTCAGTCTTTTAAAGATAATCTGCAGAAGGGTCTTCAGATTCATTTGCCAATAAACTTCTAGAATATTATAGAAAATCTGGGTAAAATATCTCTCTGCTTTCTATAAATTCAGAGTTTTCAGGTTGCTATCCTCTGGAAAAATAAAGGGTTGTAAGGGAAACAACCTCACAGGGTGATCTGATCGTAAATTTCTAAATGGGAAGGTCATGGTGGGTAGTCACACTCCAGACATATAAGCAAGCCCTGTCTAGTGTTCTTGTGCATCTTGGAAATGTCTTGGAAGTGCCACTGTAACCCTCCTTTTCAGACCTCTGGGAGGCCTAACCACCCTCAAGGGTGCACTTAATCTTGTCAACTACCCTGTAATCCAATCCCTACACCTTGCTTTCTTCAGCCTTCATTTAATCTTCCTTAATTCCAAAACTTATAAGATAAACTGCAAACTGTGATTCTAGGAAGCGTTTCTCTCAGTCTGTTGAGATTTTACTTTTAGGCGTATCTTCTGTTTGGCTCAAATAAATTTTTATAAATATTTTCTACAGGTTTGAATGTTCTCGCATCTACATTTGGTTGG
>NW_011888785.1:5659056-5771493 GCF_000151845.1 Pteropus vampyrus | reverse complement strand
AAAGGAGAAGAATGAATAAGTAAGGTCTGCTGGAAAACTATAGAGGATTTTTTAAAACAGAAATAGATTGAGAAAAATGCAAGGAATTAGCCCAGTGGTTTCATTAAAACATTCCTGATATTTTTCCCCAGAAAATAGACTGGATGATAGTACCACAATGTAGATGAAAACCCAATGAAACTATACTTGATTTTTTTTAACGTTTTGAAGAAACTTTCAAACAATATTCAGGATTGTCTCCAGAAAGTCTTAAGGATCATCAAAATCATCCAATATTCAATTCGGCAATTCTGGAAGGATTAGATCAGGAGCTTGTAACTCTGATTAAACAACATGAGTTAATCTGGCCAACCACACATATCGACAAACTAGCAATTCTGTCCAATCAATTATTTAAAATTATTCAAAAGGAATAAAGTGATAAAGCTACTAAAATTATGAATTTACAGTTCTAGAAACTAAGTGATCTATTCAGACCTTTCCAAAGGTCTTTTCAATGAGGGGAAAAGGAGAGTCTGCTTTTACTGTAAAAAGCCAAATCACTTTAAGGATTGCAGAAAACTGAAATGGGATTTAGAGAAAGAAGAGAGACAAGAGTGAGCACAGGGCTGCTCTGGAGACTGCAAGAGGGCATATCCCTTTTCCCTTACCAATACTTTAGGAGAACTTGAAATTCCAATAAAAGGAGAAACTACTAATGCCTTTGAAGATACTGGGACTACTTCATCCAGTCTTTAGCCTACTCCCACGGAGTAAAACGTCTGCACAAATGGTAGTAATATCTAACCAACCAACGTCCATTTTTAAATCAAAACCTATTCCATTCTAGCTAGGGAATGTTACATTTTTGCTAGTCAGATCTGTCCCTCCCAATTTACCTGGTAGGGCAAGACTTTCTTGAAACCCGCGTATTCTTTTCCAGAAGAGCAAAATGCATTTACAACTAAATCAGATGCTGAAACAATTGAGAAAATAACGATTTTAAAGGAACCTCCACGAGAGGAAACTAATCTTGAGACTTAATGTTGGCTGCACGACATTCCTATGAAGCTCTGGGCTCTTTCCAGTACAGACACTGGCACAATCAAGTCAGCCACTCCTATCAAAATAACTGCTGACAATAATTTGCCTCTATCTAATATTTACCAATATCCTTTAAGACCTATTAGACAAGATTATTAAAAAAGAGTGGCTCATAATTCCATGTATGAACTCCAGTAATTTTCCTATCCTTTCAGTAAAAAAAAATCTAATGGAAAAGGATGAAGATTTGTACAGGATCTCAGAGTTATAAATAAAATAGTTATTCTAGGACATTCCAAATGGACATACTCTATTATCAGCCATTGCTGTGGACTGCCAATATTTTTCAGTAATAGATTTCTGTAGTGCCCTTTTCAGCATTCCTGTAGAAAATGACAGTTAATATCTCTTTGCCTTCATCTGAAAAGATAATCAGCTTCTTATGAAATATTCCTGTTTTCTGCTCTCAATATTATTTTAGATCCATGTAACCATTTTAACCCAGCAACTTTACTAACTTCTTTACAGGATGAAGATATCCATGATTGCATTTTACTTACTGACCACCTTGCTCCTAGGAATGATTTACAGGAAACTCCTACTGATAATGCTGACTTAATTTGGTTTATAGATAGATCTTATCTCAAAGAAGAACAGAAACATTCAAGCTGGATGGATATGCAGGAACTTCCACAATGGTTGTAATAGGAAGTTCCTATTTATCTGAAATAAACTCTGACCAACAGCTGAATTAATTATTCTGGAGTTTGTCAACTGGCCAAAGATCAAATAGCCAATATTTACACTGATAGTCCCTGTGCTTTTGGTTTAGCTCACAACTTTGGAATATTGTGGAAGCAACAAGGCTTTTCAAATTCTCAAGGCAGCCTATAAAAAATGGAAAATGGGTTGAAGAATTACTAGATGCTACACAGCAACTGAGACAATGGGCAATTATCAAAATTCCAGGACATTCTACATCTACCACCATGGAAACAAAAGGAAATTATTTAGCTGATGCTGTAGCTAAAAAGGCAGTACTAAGGAATCAAATTATCCAGACTGAGAATGTTCTTTACTCCTTGCTAAATAAATAAAATACTCTCTTTTACAGTTCCAAAAGACAGCTATGAAAGGAAAAAATATGGCAACAAAAAGGGAGAACCTTTGACTCAGATAGATATGGCTTGGACACAGTGGGAAACCAATCTTACCTATACTCCAACGTGCATATGAATTAACACACTGGGATCCTGAAAGAATGATTTTGTGGAGTAAACAGTATTACTGGAAATCTTCTTCCACTGTAGCTCATAAAGTGTACAGAAGAAATTCTATTTGTCAAAAATACGACCCTGAAAAACCAATCCACAGATCCCAGGGACATTTCACACTCCCTCTAGGTCCATTTGAGGAATGACAATTGTATTTTACCCAAATGCCACCATTTCAAAGCTACAAATATGTGTTAGTTATGATTTATATGTTCTCCTGTTGGGCTGAGGCATTTCCACGCAGGAGAGCAATAGCCTTAATGGTAGGTAAATTTTTATTGGAAAGAATAATTCCCAATTGGGGAATTCCCCCTGAGTTACATAGTGACAAAGGGACTCATTTTACTTGGTAAATAATGCAATCTATTTGTAATATTTGACTTATTCTACAGCATTTTCCACTGTTTATCACTTCCTATTCTTTGGATTGGTGAAACACACATATGGTACAATTAAAACTCAACTAACTAAAGTTTCAGATGCTTCTAATCCCCCTTAGCCAAAAGCTCTCCCTATAGTGCTCCTCATCATGATATCCACTTCCTTTGGTAAATATAGTCTTTCTCCTTACAAAATAGTCACTGGTTGCCCTCTGCATTTGGATGAAGGGGCATATGAACCAACCTTAAGAGGAGACATTCTGCGTTATTGTAAAGAACTTATTAATCAGCTTAAATTGATAAATTAGGAACTGATTCATTTCATGGTGCAATCCTGGGAGACAAAGACTCAGCTCATGGCTTACAACCATGAGATTTTGCCTACCGTAAAAGACTCTCCAACCTTGTTGTAAGAGAACTTATCAGATGTTCCAAACTAATTCATTCAGCCAAATCTAAAGAAGTTAACTCATGGACCCACATTTCTCATCTAAAAATGTGCCTAACCATGAATGGATATCCATCCATGTCTCTGACACTCACCTCTGCCTACAACAGACATCGTAGACTTTCTAGGATGAGAAGCCACTGACATCAGAGGTAGACAGTTAACTCAAGACATTGACAAAACCTGTATACCTACAGATTGATGTTAAACTCAGAAATCATTGTTTGATTGTCTTTAACTGTCTGTTAATGATTAGTCGTAATAATAGTTATACTTGTTTATTTTTCTGTATAGTCCAACTGTTTATGATTACTGAAGATATATTAGATAAATGTTAATATTCTTTACGGCTTATGTAAATGTTATACTAAATGCCAAGTATAGAAAAATGAGAAAGGCGGCCAAACTCAAATTGTGATAGTTCACAGGACAGAAATGATCCAGTGTTTTCACAATGAAAGCTATAAGATCTGACTACCTTCCATTTATCTGCCCTTTCCTTTTTGGGAAAATTTAGTCTCAACTCACATCCCATGGTTACAGTGTTGTCCCATTCCCAATGGTGCATAATTTCAACAAGACAACATCTATACTGAGACTTCCTAGAAATGACCGTTTTAACACTTTGAGACTGCAATATCTGACCAAAAGGTTGGTAATCATTGCATCCTTCAGATTGATTTATGACCAAAAGGGGGACTTGTGGATGAAAAGGTGGTTCTAAGGTAAGTAACCTCACAGGATGATTTGATCATAAATTTCTAAATGGACAGGTAATGGAGGGTAGTCCCGCCCTAGGCATATAACTTCTTTAGTAAAAGGTTTATCCTTGCCTTAAGAAGCCCTATCCATGGTTCTTGTGCATCTAGGTTAACACACCTTGGAAATGCCAGAGTAATCCTTTCATAGGCAAAATCATTCTCAAGGGAGCACATAATCTTGTTAACTATCCTGTAATCCAATTCCCACCTTGCTTTCTTCCACCTTCATTTAATCTTCCTTACATTCTCTCCTTAATACCAAATGTATAAAAGAAACTGCAAACTGCCATTCTATTTTTCTGTCTGTTGAGATCTTGCTTCCAGGTTTATCCTCTGTTTGGTCTTTATAAATCTTTTCTACAGGTTTGGACATTCTTACATTGACAATCCCATTTATATCAACATAGCTTTCAGAATCTGTTTTTTAAAATCTCTACTTCTGAACTGAAATATGAATCATCACAGTAGATTTGAACATGAAAGTGACTGCGCTGTCTTTAATCTTCCATCCCATCCATGACATAACACAAAAGCCTCAGCTCATCTGTAAATCCTTAAAGACACTGACTACTGTACTCAGTTTTATTCATCTTAAACTTGAAATTTAAGTTTCCGTTATATATGGCTAAGATGCTAATGTCGATGAAAGAAATGTTCAAATCTGTAGAGAATTTTTATGAGTTTATTTGAGCCAAACAATATGCCAGAGAGAAAGATCTCAAATGCTCTGCAGAATAAGAGTTTTATAGTTTCTTTTATGCATTTGAGGTTAAGGAGGAGATATAAGATTGGAGAAAGCAAGGCAAGGATTGGATTATAGGATAGTCCAATAAGATAGTCCAATAGGATAGTCCAATATTAATAAGATTATGTGTTATCTTGAAGGTTAAAACCCCTTCCTAGAAGTATTATTTCTGGTATTTCAAAGGTATTAACCTAAATGCACAAGAACAGTGAGGTTAAAACTTTTCACCAAAGAAGTTATAGGCCTGGGGCATGACTAAGCACAAGACCTGACCAGTTAGAAATTTATGATCAGATCACCCTATGAGGTTACTTTCCATAGAATCCTCTTTTTTATCCACACTAATTTATTTTAATTCATATGTTAAATAAATTCTTATCTAGCTGATGAGAAAAGAAAGTGCTCATACTTTACAAATGTATATACTCATTTTAATTTTTAAAGTAATTTATTGGAATTTCATTGAAAAGTCCCATAGTATTTTGGAAAAATTAATGAAACTTAAAGAACAAATATTCTAATGTTCAAAAAGGTTTCAAATAGTCAAACTTTGTATTTGAAATTTTCTAGCTGTTTGAGCATAAAGCAATGACTTCTTTCCATAGATAATGATAATGATAATGATAATGATAATGATAGCATACTTATCTCACAGGATTTTGCTCAGACTTAAATAAAATAATTTGTTTAAAAGTACTTAGTCAACTATAAACTATTATATAATATATCAGCTGTTTTTACTCATGCTTTTTTTTTAAGATAAAGTAGAAAGTAGGTAATATTTATTCTAAAATAAGTTATAGAAATGTCTTGGGTCAACTGCCTCTAGAATTTTTGATCAAAAAAGGAAACATTTTGCCTTTCAACCTGTATCAATGCAAAACATTTCACTCAATCCTAAAAAAAGAATTTCCACAGGTATTTTATTGGGTAGAGTTCATTTTAAAAGCTCTAAAATAAGAATATGGTGGTAATGGAAAACAATATTTAGTATCAACATCGAATAGGCACAAAGGGCACTCCTGTAATTAAACATACTTAGACATGTAGCTAAAGAAAATATACCTCTGGGAGAAACTCTAACTGCTGTTACTATTTTCAAACAAATATGGGATTCAAAAGTACCTATTTTAGTGCTGATATTTAATGGCTCACTATGTTTCTGTTATAAAGACTTCTTTTAGGAGTTTATAACTAGGCCATAAAAATTCACTTCAAGCACTCCTTAGCATCCAAAAAAGCTATTACAGCCTCCTGGGAAAATAATAAGCGTATTTATAGAACATATATATAAAATATTGATATACTGTGTTTACCTATTTTTAAAAATGCACTTTTGACTACTAATCTCCTTTATCAATTTGCCAAATCATATTACCTTCTTCTGTTCCATTAATGTAAAAGGAAAAATTAAATTAAATTCAGTGTCCTTTCGATTGTTTCTAAATATGATTAATTTGGTGTCAACAATGTATCACAGTATTTCAGAATTTGCTTGCTGGCATCTAAAAAAATTGAGAGGAGCCAATACTCTTAAATGGGAATAAAGTCACACTAATTTTTTCGAAGTTTTGTGAGTATGTATGTGTTGTTATTGTTGAGAATTGCTGTTGCTAAAATTGTGTGCAATCTGCTACTACCTTAACGAAATGAAGATACTTAATAAGAAATACATAAGTTGTCTTTGGATGATTTCCTTAGAATCCGGAAGGCTTGAAATTCATGAACATTTATTTTAATTGTGAAAAAAAATCATCCAATATTTCAGTTATTCACACACAGGACCAAGGGAACACAGAGACCTCCAGTCTTTATTTATCTCAAATATCAAAGAATCCTCTCAAAAAGAAAATGCCTTTGTTACATTCTATTTGATAGATTAGTCTTAAGATTCTATTTCTGTCATAGGATATTTTCACTCTTAAGTGTTGAAAATTTCTCCCTGTTAAAACATTTAGGTGCTTAATCCTGTAGTGTTGATGCATGAATTTTGATCATTAAAAATGCTATAGATACAACTGATTCTTCAAAATGTAATAGTAATAACAATATAAGAAATATTAATAACAAGCATCTTTTATTGAGTCCTTTCTATATCTCTGGTATAGTGTTAAGTTCTTTATGTACGTCATCTCATTAAATTCCCCAAATAAGTCTATGGGTTCAATGCATGTTTTGATGGGAAAACTAGGCTCTAAGGAACAAAACGACTGATAAAATATTATATAGCTAATCATTGGCAATGCTGGGACTCAAATTGTATTCTGAGCATAAAGCCTATGTTTAATGATCCTGCTCTATCTACCTCTTGACTCTAGAAGAATACCATTATGATTTGGTAAATTGAAATTCTAACAATAGGAACAGTAGCTGACTCAAATAAGATAGATGACTAGATTGCAGGATAGTTAGATGGCTAGACAGTAAATAATATTATAGAATAGCTTTGCTTTTGTGGGGAGGTGGGGAAGGGTCATAAAAACTACTCTTTAAAGTTACTACATACCTTGGTATTCCAGTCTGAAATGTAAGATATAGAAAAATTACATATCTTTAAAATAACTGTCAAAAAGAATAATGCTATTTGCCTTTTGAAATCAGCAATGCAATATTAATTACATGGAAACTAATAAAATTATCTGACATTTAAGAAGTTTTAAATGGCTTCATAACTCTTATACTTTTCATCTTTACTAAATTGGTGTTCAAATATCATCTGGCCCATAATTAGTGTATAAAAGCTAATGAATCTAGCTATGCATAAATTTTTTATTTAACTGTATAATTACTCCTTAGTTGTTCATAAAATTAGTTTGGAAATATTTTGAAAGGCTTAGCAATAGCTTTGCTTCTTTTAACTCATGAGACTGTGACTCCATATAAAATTAGACTAAGAAAGGAGAATTTAAAAAAAATTAACTGAAATCATTGACATTTCACACAATTATGATTACATTAAAACCATTGACATACATTTAGCATTTATAACTGCTCCAATCTTTGAATTTGGTATATGGAATATATTGAAAATAAAACTTGATCTCCTCCTCATCAACCTGCCTCTCATAATATTCTCCTCTTAAAAAAATGGTACCACTATTCTTCTAGTTGCTCAGGCTCAAGTTTAAAATTTATCATGTATTTCTGTCACATCTTTTCCCTTTCACTCACCACCATCACCTTAGTCCAATCAATATCACTCTCTGACTGATCTTGGGCGATAGCTGCCTAACTGGTCTTGCCACTCAAATCCTTATTCCCATCACTCAGTCTTCCACACAGAAATGCTGGTTGCCCCTGTACAACTTGCCCAATCCCACCATTGAGTAAAACCTAATTCTTATCACTGTCTGTTTATGAGGCCATATGTGGCCTGAATCTCTGTTCTTTTGTCCTCATTCCCAGTTTTTCCTTTTGTTCGCTCTGTTCCTACCACATTGCCTCTGTGCCTAGAATACACTAAGCCTGGATTTGTTTCTGGGCCTTTATGCCAGTTCTCCTTCCTCTTCAAAATATTCTTCCTCCAGATTTCTGCATGTCACATTCCCTCCTTTTTTTAAAGTCTCTCCTGAAATGTCATTTAGAAAAAAAGCATTCTCTGGCCTCCCTTTTTACAAAAGAGTGAGTTCCATCACTCTCTAGCTAGAAGTTTTATTATATTAATCTTCCAAACAATTCTAAGAAGTAGATTTTATTTTTTCTCTTTTATACTGAAGGATGGAGAACTTAACTAACTTATTAAAATTTATACAACACACTAGACACGTGGCTAAGATTTAAACTGTTTCTCCAGATTCTTCAGCCCTTATGCTTTATCGAATGCCTAATCCCATTTATTCTCCCAATTTTACAAACAGGAATGTGAGGGTCAAGAGTTAAAGATAATTGTCCAAGACCACATAGCAAATAAATGGTAGAGCAGGGTATCAAACTCAGGCTGATCCAATCTGGTGATTACTCCCCTACACCACACTGCCTTCCTTCTTAAGGAAGGGGTGATGTTGTAACTGCTGTCAATAGACAAAGATGTGCATTTGTTCACTTTGTATGTGTTCTAGGTTTTATTTTCGCTCACTTACCCAAGTCTCATGTGAGTAAATATTTCAAATTGATTATTTGGCTGATGTGTAAATACAAGCAATTTATACATATGGTATAGAACATTACCAATATTGACACTATCCCAGAAATTATTTAGAATTGAGACCATGATTCCCACTAATTTTTCTTTTTATTTATTTGCTAATATCCTATCCTCTTAACATAAATGCTAAACTTCCCATTTTTCAACTCCATACTGGGACATCCTTTAAATCTTTTAATGTACCATTGCACTAAGGCCATAATAAAATTTTCCTTTCATTGTTTGTATATTTAGTGAAAGATAAAGATCAACTGTACCATGCATTTGTTTTATATGTAAATCAGCCTTCACATAATTTTAAAATTGTCATGGGTTAAAAATGCATTTACATACTGAAATCAAATATCATCTAACAGAGAGCATAAATTTGTAAATTTATATAAAGATATACCAAGTTAATCCTAATACATCTATATCCAACACATAGAACCAATCAACTGATAGTATATAAAGTTATAGAAATAGAAATTAATAATAAGATCAATGTCTCCTGCTTTAAGAATAAGCATTTCAATTTTGTCTCAGCATTATCTAATATCAGGAGAAAGAAGACAAGTTATCTGGTGACAGCATTCTGCAGTATGTCATAGACATTATCTTGTAATCAGATTTACATTAAAGATGATTAGAAGTGCCTTTGGTACCTCAGTGTAGTCTCGTAAAGGCATATATAAAAAGGAATATTTTACATCATTTTAAGTCAAGATTAGTAGTAGTAATTTTATTCCATTCAGCTCAAAACCAACTGAAAAGAAATAACAACCAAACATTTTCATCTAATTTTTTTTTGCAACAGTTGGAAAGTAAATGTCACAAGCATTTAGGATTACTGAAATTCAACTATCTAATTAACTTTAAACTATTTAAAATCCAGATTAAAGTCACTATTGTGGTAATAGCTATTATTTATATAAAACTAAAAGAAAAAGGAATATTTGCTTCCAGAAGAATACACCACAGACTAGGTTTACATGTCAACAGAAAGTTTTACTAACTATCTCATCCAAATTACCTGTAGGGATTGGGAAAACATGGTTCAGTCTACTATGGGTGATACAAGCTCATTGCAATAGAAATTTGCTATCTGCCCATTAAAAAGTAAGACTTGATTTAGAAACTTATTATCTAAGTTGAAGTGATTCAAAGCCATGCAATCTATGTATGAGATATATAAAATCAAAATCTGATGCTTTATTGTAATGTAAACACTGGTGAGAAAGTTTCATATGTGCCTAGCATACAGTGGGATATCAATAAATGTTTGTTGAATAAATGCATGCATGGATAAAGTGGCTTCATAATACAAGAATGTCACACATCATAATAGTTACAGGGCACAGAGGGAAATAAGTCTTTACAAAGTGACTGGACTAAAAGACCTTTAACCTTATGCACAATCCTTTAGCCCTGCCTCAGATTTAAGTGATTTCTTGATAATCAAGTATTACAGTCACTTCTGCTAAAATTATGAATAAAGACAAACTATTAAGCAGATTACAGATCCTCATAAAAGTTACCATTCATCAAACCTAGAGCTTAAACTTTGTTCATTCTAGTATAATTAGTACCACTAATTCTGCATTAAGCAGTACTATTATAGTAACTATTTTTATTTACCAAGTCATATCTCTAAATCCATTTGTTTCATCATTGGTGTATAGTTTAATAAGTGAAAATTTAACTTTTTTATTTTATTTTATTTATTTATTTATTATTTTTTTTTTAAAGCATAAAAGAAAAGTTTATTAAAAGGGAAAGTACACTTCCAGATGTGGAAGTGGGCCTGAGCAAGAGAAGCATGGTTCAAAATATTAACTTTTAAAAAAAAAAGTGATATGAAATTAGTCTATATGCAGGGAAAATATAAGGGTTCAAAGCCTGAAATAATTTAATATTTCTTATGTCACTAAAGAGTATCATTAAAGAGTCTCTCCAACTTAAAGTATTTAAGCCATTTCCTTATCTTTATTTATTTTACTTTATTTAAAACAATTTTAATAGATTCAAGTTTCAATTAACTTGCATTTTTTTCTTCTTTAATTCAATTTTATAATATTTTATTTGTTTGACTATTCAGTGTGAATAACTCACATTTCTCCAAAATTAAAACTGATCATAATGTTCATATAAATGCTAAAACAATGATAATATAAGTGGATGACCACTTTGCTGTTTCCAATGATAAAGCTATCCTTATAAATTATTTTATTATGCATATTTATGTGAATCTTGATGTCTTAGATCCATTCTTTCTCAAGTAAAGATTGATTAAATACAGCTGGATGAGACAAAGGGCCTTAATATTCTGGTTTCTCAAAAGAGCTTATTCAAACAACCTTCTTGAACTCTCTGTATAAAAACTTTCCTGACTTGCTTATGATTTGAAATAAAATTTTAACTAAGATAAACTATTTATGGTATAATAAATGCATTTTAGATATTATTAAATATATCTATACCTTTATTGCTTTATTATTTTAAGTGAAATCTATTAATCTTTTCAGTTTCTATTTTTGTTTTCACATTGTTTTGTAAACAATGTTTTCAAAATTTTATAATTAAATTTTTTTTTAATCTATAATTATTTGTATGGTACTTACAGTTCTCTCATTGTAGTATCTCCAGTAATTTTTTTTTGCATGTTCAAAAATATTTAATATTGATATCTTTGCATCTAAATAACATTTTGGCTGGTTATACATTTTTGGGTTCACCCTTTACATATTTAAGAATTTTGTTGGCAGTTATTCCAACTATATTCTAGAATTTCTTTCTGTTTGTGGGAAGTCTAGGACCATCCAGAAACATTTTTCTTTAGAATCAACTTGATATGTTTTTGCCCAGATACTGTAGAGACTCTTATTTTTTCTATATTTTAAATCCATTTAATATTAAGTATTTTTATGTAGGTCATTTCATTTTAATCTGTTTTTGATCACATTTGTTCCTATAAAACTGTAAATTCAAATCTACATTCATTTCTGTAAAGTTTTTTAAAGGATATCTTTATTAGTACTATTATTATTTTTGCAGTTGTTTTCATCCAGGACATCATTTTTATATAGGTTTATTTGTTTGTTCAACTGGCAATTGGCAATAATAGGTATTATTTAATGCTACTAGGCACCATTCTAGGCTTTGTTTTACAACTCTTTCTGCCTTATGTTTTTTTCTCTATAATCTGATCGATTCCACTTTTCTTACATTTCAATTTACTCTGCTTACTTTATCAATTCCTCTCTCTCTATCCCTTAATCTTTTCATCAGTGACTCCCATTATGGCTTTTATGTCTGTAGTTGTTTTATATTTATCTTCCACATCTTTCTTAATTTCTCTCTTCTGGTTCAAGTTTTATCTTTGTCTCTTTGTACATTCTGAGGTATTGAATTTTTGCTTTGATCTTTTGCAAGAGGGTTTTGGGAGGCCTGGAAAAATCAGATGGTTCATGGTAAGGCAGTTGTGATTACATTCTGTTCGTGGCAATATTTTTCTGGTGGGTTTTCTCAGCCTCCCTCTTTCTTTTCTTCCTTCTGTTTTGATCATTGTATAGAGTCTGTACTGATTACTTTTCTTCACTAGTACTGTAAGGAAGTTAAGTACCTCTTGGAGCAAGGAGATGAGTTGTGAATGCTAGTACAGGATAGCAGACATTTTTTTCTGATTTAGAGAATGCTAATAGATGTTTGTTGAGTGTGTGCATGTGTGTGTTTGTGTATTACATTGTAAACTCTCTTCTCTAATTTTGACAGTTACTGATTCAACTTAAAGAAAGACCTGAAAGGGAATTAAGCCCTGTGGCCAGAAGCAGTCTTAGAATTATTAACTAGGGCTGAAAAAATCTTGGGGGGGAAAAAAAAAATTCTATTTTGAGAGAAGAAATAAAAACGTTTGTTACTGATAATAAAATACTCATTATAAATGCCTCCAGATGTCTTTAGTTCTTGTAGTCACATGTAAGGTATATCTTAAAGAGTCCAGTCTCCACTTCACCCTGGGCCTTATCTACTTTCTGATGGGTTCTAGAGTATATATGAAAATTTATTTGGGAAAAATTCCTGCCAGCCTACTAGTTTTAACACGTGTTGGGTCAGGCTTCACTTGATAAATCATAGTTTTTACTCATTTTTTGCCTCTTTTAGACTTCTTACTTCCATCCTTTAATAGGAACTTTGTTGGGTTGAATGGGAGTGTCTTTTGCTGTTATTTAAATTATGCAATTTCCCTTTTTTTGACCCATTTTGGATCCTGGAAGGATGATGGTTGGCTTGTACTTTCACATATTAATGACATTTTTTTCTAAGCAAAATGAAGACTTGGGCCAAGATCTATTATCTGTAATCTACTATAATTTTTTTAATATTATTTCAAATTATAATGTTTGTCTTGAATGACTACCCTTTTTCATTAAGTTTTGGTTAATTTTTTGAGATTCATGTAACTTGTATCTATATTTTTAAATCATTAAAATAAATTGCTGCATATTTAGACGTGGAGTATATCCTAATTTGTCAATTTACCTTTTCAGTTACACCCCAAAACAAAATTTATGATTGTTTCCTATATGCTGCGGTTCTATTAGTCTTATTAAGAATAAATGATCAGAAACCATGTCCATAGTTTTAACATATAAAATTTAATATTTCTATGACTAATAATTTATAAAACACTCCAAGCAAACGCCTGTTACGTCCAAAACTATGACACCCTGGGCTTAACCTTAAATCAGTATTATATTAATTGAATTAATGGTTGAATATTTGTTGCATAGTTGGGTAAACTGTCTAGCTAACTCTATTAAGATATCTAACTTTTATAAACATAATAATGCTTCCATATTTCTGAGTGATTTTATTGGTACATTTCCATATTTCAGAAAAGTTCTTTACTATCTGATGAAAACATTTATCTAATTTAATACCATGCCATAGCCATACATAAAAATTTGCTTTAAGACGATTCTACCTCCAGATTAGCTTTCAACTATATCTAGAAACATCTACCTTGAATTGCCTACTCAAAGAGGAATTTCTTCTAAAGCATTATTTCCTTGTGATCAGTCTTCTGTCCTTGTTCTGATCAATCAGTTGACATGACTTTCCTAGCTGTGGTTCATTTCCTGGATTTCTAATCATCTCAGAGTATGAAAAGTTCCTTTCTTCCTTGTACTGCCTTCTGGTTTTTCTACTTCATTGTTTTGTGTCCTCGGACTTCTCTCTTCTAGTTGACTAGTTGACTCTTTCCTCTGACCCATTCGAGTTGGTGTCCGCTTTGCTGAAAACTTAGCTGGTACCTGACCTGTCATCTATTCTACATCAACTTTATCACCTTTTGTGGGTTCCTTAAACCTCATATTTTTCATCCACTTATAGTGTAGTGCCACATTAAATTCTAATATTATAGCTATAATATTCATTTGAAACAGAAATTATCTGCTTTTGTAGGTGAAAAACTGGTTGAGTAATAGCAATTTAATTGGAGCAAACTAAACTTAAAGTGTTCCTGAAAATGTTTGGCAATTTAAACTACTCTACTTTAAAGCTCTGACACCATGTCATGAGCCAAAGGTACAATTTGGTAGCTCTTATACACTAGACTTTCAGTTATCATCAAATAATACTAATTGCCTACTTTCTTTCTTTTTAAAATAATATATGAATGGTGACTGAATTCATTTGAGGTCAGAGAAGTGATTCATTGAATAATATGGATTAATATGACAATGTCATATATTGATATTTATGAATTCAGTACTAAATTTTAACTTTCTTAATATTTTCTAGGCCTTTTGTTTTATATTTGATGTTCTGTGTTTTAAAAAGTCTTTTATTTTGTCTCTATTTTTTTAGCCATTTATTTTTAAGAATGTTGGCTATCAAAATGTTGGCACCTTCTGATTTCTGATTTCAGATTGAAGACACCCTCGTCAATATTTTTGGTGGATTTGTAAACTGTGTCATCATTGCCAATGGGATCACCAAAGCCTGCCGAGAGATGGAACTTAAAATGCCCCTAGTGGTCCATTTTTACAATAGCTGTCCACAGTTCAGAACCACTTCTCCAAGATCAGGTGACCAGAGTGTTTCACTCACAGACTTGAGTTCTGGAGACTAGAACTCTAAAATCAAGGCACCAGCAGGTGGGTTCTAGATAGAGCCATCTCTCTAGTACATACGTGTCTTACATGGTGGAAGGTGTCACCTACTTTCTTTAAGGCAATACTTAGGGTCCTTAACCATTAAGCTTTATCTTTAGTTAATTATTAAACAAAAATTTCCTAACATTTTAAATAGCTTTGCATTTAATCCAATAATTAAAATGATTGTTATAGCTATGTTACTAAATGAATGATAAATTATTAAGAAAAAAGATGTACATATTGATTTCTGTGAAATTTCTCATAAAAATTATAGTAAAGCAAAAAAAAAATCATATGTAATCACAGAAAAGCCACATAAATAGTGTAGCTTGGTATGAGAGATCATGCCTCTATTATGATCTTCACTTGCACATTTATATGATCATTTATAAATGTACATCTTGCAATGCCTTGACATTTATTAGTCATAAAAGGCTATGCCAGATATGCTTCATTGGAAAATATAAGTGCTTGCCCAGAAATATAAAAATGATATCTCTTCTAATATTTACATATTTTTATTTATGTTGAGAAAATACACTTCAATATGCTTTCATCGATACATACAAAATTCCTGACTTACAAAATCCCTTATAAAACAAGTATTGGTTTCTCACTGATAAGTACAGAAATTGCTACCATCAAATCAGAAATATTTCCCTTTGTAACTTTCTGTCTTTGCTGTTGTCTTAGACCCCAATAAAGTGTTCTCTTTGTCACTTTGATTAAGAACTGATCCAATTTTCAGAACAAAAAGTAATAACAAGTAGCCATCATAACCGTTAGAGCCACTCACTCAGGTACCACCACCGTGGCCACTACTTTCCTGCAAAAAAAAAAAAAAAAGGGGCTGCAAATTCTACCAATCCTCTGTCACGGACTTTTCCAAAAGCCTTTGTTCTTCAGGATATACTCCTAAATTGATTCATTCCTAAACTGTTGTCAACTCCTCTCTGTTTCTTATCTTATAATTCTACTTCTACTTCCCCAGGTTTGGCTTGTGGCTCTTACCTCTCTGAATTGTGACTTTCAATTCTCCTTCATGGTGTTTGGCTTGAATTCTACCTACTAGATTTCTTGGCTTGTTACTTTTAAAATACAGAAATGGATCTCTAAGAACCAATCCATTAACTATAATCCCCAAAAGAAGAAAATTTGAAGAGTGGTTCCTATTTGTGTCCTGAGTCCTGACTTCTTTAGCCTTGTCCCAGTCCTCATTTCATTTCCTTCTTTCCCTGCATCCTGTTTCTTTCTCTGCCCCTCCTTCTTTTCTTCAAGCTGCCCTAGAGCCATTTTTTCCTCAGTTGACACATTCCAGATGTGTCACCTGGCAGTGAATAAGGAAGTGTAAATCTCAGAAAACAATGGGAGAAAGTCAAGTACAATGAATGGAAGGAACTCTAATAAGCATCCATGGAAAGAGCATAGGTGTAGTAAATACTTTGCTGATCTGCCCAGTTTCCCACTTGAAAAATAAAGTATTCATTCCCCTAGCTGCTGGAAATGCTGAATGCTGTCAATAGCTGGGCAGGGGAGACAATCTTTTGCCCTAGATCACAGCTTCCTCCAAGAAGCTGCCCACATCTATCATCTAGTCAATCAAAGATAAAATTTTGGCCCTTCACTTCAAGGATGACTCTCAAGGGCCACTCCAGTTCTAGAGCTCCCCATGGGATCAGCTGAAGCCTTTTTTGAGATTTCATTAAAATTCAACTCTTTGCAATCCAATTTCCTTTGCTCTCTCACTGGTGTTGATACTAATAAACTTCCTGCATACAAATATTTATCTCGGAATCATTTTTCCAGGGAACATGACCTGAAACAATAGAGTTTGTGGTCGGAAAGATCTTGGTTTGAATCAAGCACTTTAACTTGCTGTGCAACCTGGGGTTCTTTAGTCTCCTCAGCATCTGTCAGCAAAAAATGGTAATATAAGGGCAATGATATTATATTTTATGAGAATGGCATCATTGGAGATATACTACATGATTCCCTAAAAAAAATCCTTAAGATATTAAATAATATATTTAAAAAATTATTTTTCAGAGAAGATGCTCAATAAATTTTATTTTTTAAATTTGGATAGATTAAAGAAAAAGAAACTAATCAAGCACAAATAGTTAATAAAAAAATCTAATTAGCATGTTTGGAATACAAGTTCATCATTTCAGAATCAAAGATATCCTCAGTTACTCTAATACATGATAATTTAACACAATAGCAAAAGAGAGATCAACAGACATCATCACTATTTTTCAGGCACAAAACATTTCAGATGGAATTAATGCCTATTTTTTCCCACTATATTCATGAGAATGCTACTTTAGAAATGAAAGAATTTACAAAATTAATTCCCAATACAAATAGTTACTTCCTATTTATTTGTAATAGTACTGAACAGTTAGGTCTTTGAGCAAAGAGAATAATTATATAAATATAAGCTAAATTTTAAATTCACCAGACTAATATCTCTTCCAAAAGTTGGATTCATTTACTAACATAATGGCTATTGTTCCCTGAGGCCAAGGCTGAGGACTGAATATTCTTGCTCTCTCTCTTCACAAGCATTTTTGACTTCCTGGACAGTTGTCTTGGCATGCTGTTTATTTGGGGACAGGTTGCTACGGCCCTGATAATTCTCTGGCCTCCTGGAAGAGAGGCTACTCTCCTTCTAAAATGTCGTGTTTTGTTTTTATCCTAAATTCAGTAATTAGATATTTAAATGCTATTAGATGCTCCTTTGATTTTTCGTTTCACTCAGTGAATTTCCAGTGATTTGCCAGTTGTAGACCTATTTTTATTATAAAATTCATTAAAGATAATCTAGTCTTAAATTCTAGGAGCCTGACTTCTGTTTTAATTAGAGTTTGCAGTATTATAAAATATTAGAACCCAAAACAGCAAGCATCATACTTGAAAATATTTTAATGAAATTACATAAGTAAACAATTAAAAATTATATCATGGTTAAAATGCTTTCATATTTTAGTATTAATTAGTATTTACTAATTAATATAACTAATTTCACCTTCTTAATGAACTTAATAAAATTGGCATTTGGGATTTTCTTTCTCTTTTTTTGGTTTTCTTTTTGCTTATGTGTGTATTTCCACAGTAAAGAATTGCAACCTCAGCAAACCATAAATTTTATTTTTAATACACAAAACATTGTTCTGGGAACCAAGGCTTAATGATTTATGGAGCTGCATTTCATTTTTAAATATATATAGAAGCTTGACAACAATGACAGAAAAAAAAAAATGTATACCAGACCCAGAAAAAAGTGATATAATTAAAAATTAAGCTTGAGTTGATTAACTAAGTAACCAAGTCCACGAGAGATTCAATTTTTACACTACTCAGTAATGCAAAATTAGTATAAAATGACTTTAATAATTATAAAACTACTCATACTTTTATATTTGAGTTTTCTTCACATTTACTTATTAGTTTATTGGCTCCTAGATTAGAAAAGTAAAATTTAGTCTAAGCTGAGGAGCAGTTCTGACGCTACAGAAAATATGTTCCACTCTTAAAAGTATGCTAAACATAGTTCTTTTAGAAATTATTTACTAACCCAATGTGATTGCTCATGCCAGCTTTATTTAACTGATTATTTTGATTGCATACCTCTTAAATATGTTTTCAACTATGATAATTGTGTTAATTTGCATCTTTAAAGGGAAACTTGGAAGACAGAGAACTGTCTTTGAAGTAATTTACAGAGAATTCAAAAACTATGTTCAATAATTTATTATGAGGTTTAAAAAGTTAATTCTCCACTTATTCCATAACCCATAAATTTTTTCTTAGGGTTCTCTTTAAGTTCTTTTTAGGAAATAACTGTGACTTTGCCTTAGAAAACTCCAGAGAAAGCATTTTAAAGGCAGAACTTATTGGTCTTCTTCAAATAACTAAAAAATAAAACAAAGAAATAAAAGCCAAAAGTTTACTATTTCCCCCTCAGCATAGGAAAGATAAAATTATAAGTAATAATAATAATAATAAGTATTTTATTGTAAGATTGTGAATGGACAAAAACCGGTAATACATCATAGGACTTAGGTGACAAAGCCTTACTATGGAGCCTGAAGTTAGGGAAGTTTTGAATTTCTGAATAAGATTTTTTTTTTCCCTACAAATACCTAAATCAAATAGAAACTCAGGGATACTAGGGCAAATGAATTCAAACTTGACAAAATGCTGATCTAACTTGCCAGTGTAAGATGAGAATAACCAAGATTAAGAAAATGGAGCTCAAGCTCTCAGCCTTGTTAGCAGGTTGAATGCTGTCACTGCTTCTTCATGAGGCTGATGAAGTTGCCTGAGTAGGTCAAGAGAGCAAAGCTAGTCATTAAAAACAAACAAACAAACAAATAAACAAACAAACAAACAAAAACAGTCCAAATCAAACATATGACATTTGGAGGAGGACTTCGTAGAGAAACTATGAAAAAATTGTTATTTTTTGTATTCATGTTCTAAAAAGGAAAAAAAGTAAATACAGACTTTTATTAAAGGGATATTGTCAAGCTAAACTTTCATTATGTGTTTGAGAACAATTTACTGCCCAAACCCTCTATATAGTTAACATGATAATTTAAATAAAAACAGAAAGAAAAGTGCAATGAATCTTGCTTCCTGGAGTGACAGAGGTTGGAGCATGGGTGAGATTTCGATGAACTACACTTATGAGTGGCCATGAATTATAGATGACAGCATAGTTAGATGCATTATTTTATCTCAAATTAGAGCTGACATTGTGAAGCAAGATGTCCTTCGAGCAATCTTAGTAAGTTCTCGCAGCAAGAATAGGTTCTAATACAGCAATATGCTCCTTAAAGAAACAGGCAATTAAGTATCACCTAATTATCTTCTCTATACCTTTTGAAAGGTTAACACTTCTATGTTTTAAAATCTAACTAATAAGAAAAAATACAGTGACTGAATATACTCTCTAACCTTTAGCAATTTCTAAGATTTTTTTAACAGTTCAAATCCTACAATAATGAAGAAATTATATAACAATGAGGGAAAGTATTATTATTGTTATAATTATATGATTACTATTATTATTATTATTATTATTATTATTATTATTTTAAATCCAAGCTCATTCCAAAGTCTTGTGTTTAACTGGAATACCCAGACAAGACATCTCCAAGTAAAGTGTGTTTAAGGAAAACAAATAAACATGAAAGGGTTGTTTTCTTAAAGAAGGTTAGCTTTTATTACAAATACTTATATCCAAACTGCCTCTTTACATTTCTTCTTCATTGACTCATTCCTGATATAAGCTGATGTACTATCAATATTTTATTTTAATAGAGAAGAAAATGAAGCTTCTTATGACATTTATAAATGTTTGTTTAAGAAAAATTTCAATATAAAAGCAGTAAAATATTTTTATTTCTTTTGAAATAACATTACAAAAGATTTTAGATATGCAATGATGAATTAAAAATATACAAGAAAAGACTTCTGTTCTATTTACGTATTGAAGAAATCAGTTTAAGTGCATCTCCTTATGACAACCTCTTCATTTACTCTTCCATCCTCTCTCCACACAGATGACCACTTTCTTCAGTTTGGCATCAGTTTCCATGAATTTATGCATTCTCTATGCATGTATCTAACCCTAAAGCATATAAAAATGTTTGCAAGTTTTAAAACTTTATGAAAATGCTATTAGGGATTGTAGTTTCCTGCACTTTGCTCTTTTAAATTCCAACATTTGGGTTTGTGAAATATATCCAGGTTGACAGAACTCAAATTCCTTTATTATCACTGCTGAACAATATTCCATTGATTAAATTTGCTACTACAGTTTATTATTGATCCACTGTTGATGGCATAGTAGGTTGATTACAATTTATTTTGCAAGCATAAACAGTGCAAAGAGTGTTTAACATTCTTAAACCTGTGCACATCTTTAAATTTATAATTCTTGGTAAGTTGCTTTCAAAATGTTTCTTTTAAGATATACATGACAGGCTCCTCACACATCCAACACTTGGTCCTGTCAGACTTTTAATTTTAATTTTTCTCATCGATGTGAAGTGGTAGCTTTTTTCATTTGCTTTTTACTACTTGAAACCAATTGAATAGCTTTTCCTGTGTTTATTGAGCATTCATTTTTCTTCTTTCGGAATTGCTTTTTACATATCTTTTGCCCATTTTAATATTAAATAGCTCATTTTCCTCTTTAAATCATATAGTCCTCTTTATATTCTAAATATTAATCCTTTGAAAGTAACCGACATTACACCAATCTTCTCCCTGGAGGCAGTTTACCTTTTGGTTCGCTGTTGTTTGATATACGGAAGTTTCCAATTTTTATTAAATCATTTTAAAAAACTTTTAAAAATGTTTTAAAGTTTTATTTATTACATTTACATCTTCAGTGCAGTAAGAATTATTTCGTGTATGATTATGGTATGAAATAGAGATCTAATTTAACCTTATTTTCCCCCAAATGTATAACTAAACTCGCAATACAATTTTAATAATCTCTTTGATTTGCAATGCTACTTCTGTGCACAGACAAGTTTCCAGGCACTCCTTTCTAATGATATTGTCTTATACTTGCACCAATACCACATTTCATATTATCATATCTTCATGATAAATATTGATATGTGGGAAGGTAAACTCTCCTACTTTCTCTAAACATTTGCCTCCCATACCATTTTTAAGATAAGTTTGTCCAGTTCCTTTAAAAGCATACTTTTAAAATTATAAATGGAATTAGAAATTGATAAGTGATATATTTATGATTCTTAGTCTTCTTACTAGTCAACTGAGTTTTGTTTTCCACTTATTTAATTATAGTTTAATGTTTTCTGTAAATGGATCATTTTTGCCCTTGAAGTTTGAAGTTCTTGTGCAATTTTGTTAGATATATTCCAGTATAATTTGTGTTTTCTCATATTTGTAAATAGGATCTAGTTTGTCTTTTCAATTGTATTTTTAACTACATATTAAATAACAGATGGCTCATAATATTTCTAATAATTTGAATGTAGACGATTTAGTGGGGTTTTTTTTACATAATCATATTAATGGCAAATAAATGTAATCTGGTTCCTTCCTTTTAAATTATTATTTTATTTCATTGCATTTCATGTTTTTGACTTACTGGTCTGGCGATAAGTTACAGCACAGTGTTCTAAAGAAATGATGTTTGTGAGCATTTTTGTCTCATTCCTGAATCAAAAGGAAATATTTCCAATTTTCATCATTATGTAGCAGGTTTGTTAAAGTTGTGTTTCTTTTTTTTAAATTTTTATTCTTTGTTTTTCATTCTCTCTGGTACTATGTAGTTTTATTAAGATGCATCTGGAAGTTTTGTTTGTTTATGTATTTTTGTGTTATTCTGTAGAGGATTTATTATAATTTCTGGATTCAGAATTTATGTTGTTAATTCTACATAATTTCTATGCACTATTATTTCCAATATTAACTATTGTACCTTCTCTTTATTATCTACTTCAGAAATTCAATCACTGCTTCTCTTCATGTTTCTTTTCCTCTCATTTTTAATATATTTTTCCTTATGCATTGCTGTCTTCCATTTCACTAATAAACACTCTTCAGCTTAGTATGTTTATTCATCTTACATTTAGAATTTTTTCCAAATTTTAATAATCATATTTTATATTTATAGACATTGGATTTGTTGTCCAAATTGATTGATACTTTTATAGTCATGTTGCTGTTTCAAGTTTTAAATTTTTTTATTGGTAATCTTTTAAAAATATTTGCTATCTTTGCTAATTTTAATGCTATAAGGTTATTTTAAAATTTTGGTATAAATCTGCTTTTTTCTGTTTTGCTGCTTCTTCTTCACAGTAATTTATATTCTTACCTATTTTTAAATTTTCAGCTGTTTCTCCTCTTCCACCTCTTCTTTCCCCTCCCCCATCTCCCCTTCCTTTTTTTTTTTCAGATTTTATGGATGAGAATTGTATAAGCCCTAGGTTGAAAGTGAACGTCTCCAGGTAGAATTTGCTTTTGATTCTGCTAAGATACCATTGCTGATATCAACACAGAGTTACAATAAAATAAAATTTTATTTTGTTTTTTTTAGACTTCTAAGAGTAGAGATTCAAATCTCAAACTTGCGTAGGTTCATTCTGTGGTTTTAACTTCTACATAAATTGTATTGTATTTTGCAACCAGACTGAAACAGGTAGCTCTCATCTCTTCCTGTTGAAGATGATTCTTGCCTCCCCCCTCCAGTCTCCTTTTTGTTAATTTTAAAGCATTTCAAATGTTGAAGTTTGTATGAAGATAACCTTCAAAAAACAAGTTGAAGAGGCTAATGACCTTGTTTTATAACCCCAGAGGAATAAATTTCTTCAGACATGCTCAAGGCAACTTTGCTTCCAGTGAAACTTAGATCTTTAGTTTCCCTCTCTTTTTGGACGCTGGAGAATCCCCTCTTACTTGCAACGTAGTTATGCATTTATATTTTATATTTCATCATTTTATCATAGCCATGCATTTATATCTAATCCAGTATTTAGTGTTTGGTGTGAGGTTTTTCAGTGAATCCATCCACCATAATGCCAAGAAGTAAAAAACTACATTTACTTATTTGCATTTTTGATTTTGGAAAAGAAATTTATAAATAAACATTGAATAATACATAAAAATAATTATCCTTTATACATCTTAAAAATAGTCACTTTCATTTCAAATACTCCATTCATCCACATACACCTTAGATGACACTGTCAACCATTTTGGCATTGCCTGAATTTTACAAATCCTCTTTATATCTTCAACTGTTACAATTTCATAATGGCTGCCAACAATATGAATAATGATTAGTCATCTACAAAATGTAATAAAATAACATGAAGAATTTCTAAAAATTCTAAATTTTTTGTCAAATTTTTATATCATATATGATACTTATTATTTTTAACATTATTTAGTTAGTAGCAAATTTAAATTTAAGGTGATCACAATATCAGGTTTGATAAAAAGGTAAGCTATGTGTTCATTAACAATATTTTAGTATGGTTGTCAAATACATGGATGTTGAGGTATATGGAGAAAATTCAAATGTAGCCTCCAACAATTACATATTTTATAACTTATTTGACCTTGCTTATCTTCAGTTTCCTAATCTTAAAAATTTGGATAGTAAATACCATATCATTAAGTGCTGAAATAATAATAGTAATGACAAAAACAAAACAGATATCAGACATTTATTAAACAATGTACTAAGCATATATATATATGTGTGTGTGTGTGTATATATATATATATATATATATATATATATATACATATACATATAATGTCTCAATAAAACTTTATTTACAAAAATAGATGGTGGGTCAGATTTGGCCCATGGGCCATAGTTTACTAACCTCTGCTAAGCATTTGATATTAGTCAGACATTTTCATCTTCACAGGAGACTATGAAAGAGGTAATATTAATATCCCTACTTGATAAATATGTGTGATACATGTAAAGCTCTTAGCATAGTACCTATTATACTGTATATACTCCAACAAATAATGGCTATTATTATTATGTTTAAAACCCTACAATTTCAAGTTGAACATATGACTACTGTGTTCTTAAGTGTGGTATAAAAAAAGCATAAAAAATAATAAACAATATACTTTCATAATTGAAAGGTCCTAAACCACTAAAGAATGTATGTTTATTCCCTATATCGTTTATTTGAGAAATATTGTAATTAAATTTGAAATGCTTCTTTTCCAATTAATTAATAATAGATGGTTGGCATTAATTCTTACTATATTTCAGTTTGTCTGCCAGTATTACTATTGTTCCCCAACTCTGTCATTTGCATACTTTTAGTTCTTCTTTTTGTAGTCATCGACATGGTTATATTATATGTCTATCAGATCTAAGACTGAATATTTTCTGATCATTATGGTTACCTGATACCAAATCCTGGCTTTTACTACTCTATTAAAAATGCACGGGGAAGTATCTTCTAAGGTCAAAATAATAAAAATCAAGGAGAAAAGTTCATTTTCCTTTTCTAAATCATATGTTCTATAAACTATAATGATTGTTATAAAAGATCTGGTTCCATATTTTCCAGGTTATAAATAGAAAAGGATTATATTTATCTTTTTCCCTTCATTGTATGAATGAGTTTAAAATGTTATGAAATATATCAAAAACATACATATTGGTTATAAAATGGAGGCATAGAAATAACAAAATATGAAGACTAAAATTCTAATTTGCAAGTTTGATATATAGAATCACACATCTCAAGAATTTAAATATTTAAAACTTATCATAAAGAAGCAGCTACCAACAGTTGTTCATAATGTCAATCCCTAAATGATTCCTTACTTTAAATTCATACAATTGTACAAACTACATTGAATTTTCATCAAGAAGACTGTTTGCAAGGAATTATTCAAGGGTAAATGAGCATTTAAAGGCTATTATGGCCAAGTAAATAACAAAAGTTAAACATTCACATCAAAAAATTGTGAGGGCAAATTTTAGCAACATCTTTGAACAGATGACCATTGTGCACAGATATGTAGTGGAAAAGAAAGTTAGGCAAAAAATTAAAGCTATGAAATCAGTTGTACTCACAACTCGGTTTAAGGTCAAATCAACTTATTAAATACTTTAAAAAACATTTCAGAGAAAATAGCTGTAAAAATTTGAGCTAATCTTTTCCTTAACTTGTTTTTTTGTTTGTTTTTAATCTTGCTGTTTCTTTTTCTTTTCTTTTTTTTTTTTTTTTTTTTTTTTGTGGCTCCTTGTCATGATGTGTACTTTAAGAACCTGCATCTAAGATGACAAGCACTCCAGAGAAGTAAAGGAATAAAACCATTCATATCCTTTCCTTTACTTCTACTACATATTTTAGATGTATCTTTTCAAAACTGCCTACTTTTCTTTGCATTATTGTATGCAAGGTAAAACTAGCAATTATTATCAAGCAAAAGTTGATCGATACTGAGAAAAAAAAAAAGCCAAATAGAAATATATCCCAAACTTTGTAAAAGTCTTTATCCTTAATTTGTTAATTGTATTTTTATATCCCCAAATGATTTTGAAATATTTTACTAGGACACATAAAATTCAGAAACGTACTTAAGTAGAGCCAACAAAGAGAAGATAATAACGAGAGGGCAATAACAATGGAGCCCAAAATGAAGCTAAAATGCAGAACATGAACTTTGGTTTTAATTAATCATAATTTTAAGATTAATCAAACCTGATTTCTACCTGATCTTAACAGGTAGAAACTGTTTCCAAGGATCATAAAGAGAACCCTGCCTACTAAAAGGCAAAGCATTCCTAATAACGTGTATACACTAGACATGCCCACAGGTTTCACGTTTCTCATAAAGCAAGGCATCTATGAGAATGTTCTTTAATTTTTTCTAGAATTATGATTTTTCCAAAAGTAAGTCTTTGGTACTGCCTTCTGTGAAATTCAACTCCTTTGTGCTGCAGAATTTTCCTAGAATTCAAAGTCCTACCAGAAGAGGATGTCTACACTGAAGTGTTCAGAGGCATTTTTTTACTTGTAAGTTAAATTTCAACCACTATTTTTATAAGATGTGGAAAAGTCATGTTTCATGTACTTCCTTGGCAGTTTAGTCTCTCATTTATACAAATTGCAACCAAATTTTTTTCCAAACACTTCTTTCAATCTCCTGTTTAGTCAATGTACAGGGTTTCCCCATACTTCATGAAAGAGTTCTCTTTGAAGTCAATTTGTGCTCTAAAAAGCATGGAGAAAATCCTAACAGTAGACCCAAAAATCTAATAGTAGACCCAAGAGCCATGCAAACTTTTTGTGTTTTGAAAAGCAGCTGCTTAACTAATGTTCCATTCAAACAGAATGTGTCCTCTTCTAGGATAGTTATTTGCACATGCAGAAAGCCTCTTCTAAGGTCCTTATTAAAAGTCCCTGAGAACTTAGACAAATTAGTTTACTTAATTTTTTTGAAATCAATTGTTTTATTAACTCCTTAAGAGTGATACAATAGGGTAAAGGGTTTAGTTTTCTTTAATAGAAACTTGCCTCACTAGCTTTGACACACTCCACATATTATTTTAACACATGGCATACCGCCAGAAAATGAGTGTTATCATGAATGATAATTTAAAAAAACAATTCAACTAAACATTGACAAATGATCAAATCTTTGAATAATAATATATTCAACAAAATATGATAAAACACCAATTCTATGTCCTACGTTCTGAGACCTCTTTGAATTTCTTATTCAGCTCACTATTTGCTCAATTTGTATCTAAAGACATGTTTAAAGTACTTGGTCCGGGATTCTGGGTAAGAGTTTTGTCCAAGAGAGGACACATAGAGGCTCATGTAAACCAGCTCATAAATCTGGCCTCATTAATGTCATGCTCTATCCCAATAGCTTCCAAATTGTGGATCATCAGTAGGGTACATCAATATATTACAATGGATCTATAAATTCACATATGTAGAAAAAACAACAATAGAAACATTATTTTGTAGTTGTATATGATGATGCTTTTCAAAGATATTTGTTTTTTAAAGAGATTATAAAATGTACTTTAAAGCATAGATATATTTATGTTACTTTGTATTATTTTATATTTTCTTAGTTACTGGGTAATAAAAGTACAACAACACAGTCCAAATCTCAGACTTGAAACACTGAGAAACCTACTTCTCTATACCAACAGACCTATGCTAATGATGATACAACGGCTGGCTACCACAGCCAGCCCCCTTTGTCACAACATACCTACTTGCTGTAGGGCAGTTATAACATATCAGCTGTTTCTAAGCTCCTATGTATATATTAGAACATTTCCGTGACTTTGATGGCATCAAGAAACACTAATTCTTTGCTGTCACTAGGAATTTTAGACTATCTGATTTTTAGGTGTCTCTTGGCTAAAATGGAACTACCTAAAACCTGACAGAGTGCCACTGAAATTCCTTTCAATCTCTTTAAATAAATTCACTTGTTAAATTTTCAAGTTTATGCATGCATTCACTCACCTGCTCATTCATTTTCTCATTCACCAGATCCTTACTGAACTCCTTGGTGTGCAAAACCACGTGCTGACTGATGGTACTATGCTGAGATTTTAGTAACTTAATTGGAGAGATATTATGAATTACAGAAACTTAATAACAACATAATATTGTTATACAAGTGGCTTAGGCTATTAGTGTTGGAGGAATTCAGGGAAGATACTTAGGAAGAGGATGAAAAAGAAAAACATTATTCAGAAGGTGAGATATTAAAGGAAAACTCTGACAGTTATGCATGATCTAATATATAACTTGGGGGTAGAGACGTGTGGTATTGGAATGCTGATCAACATCCCAGTTTGAGGAAAGCTAGTAGTTAAAAGATACAAGCAGAAAAGGGTAAAAGAAATGAAATACTGAGTAGAATGCTTGTCTCTGGAAAAAAGATTGGTTAAGCTTGGAAGGCGGGAGGCAGATGGTGGAAAAGACCTTGAATGCCTGACTAGGAATTCTAAACTTTCTGTTATGCAACAGAGAGTCCTAAAGTTTTTGGAGCATGATCATGACCTTTATTAAACACTTACAGTACACTTGCAATGTGCTCGGCACTGTTTAAAATATTTTAGAAATATTAACTAATTTACTCTTCATAACATGTTTCTAAGGTAGGCAATTTTATTCTCCAAGTATTTTTGTATTTGGAGAGCTGAACAACTGAAAAGTTAAGTAAATTGTCCAAGGTCACAATTAGAAAGTGATGGGGCTGAAATTCGAATGTGGGAAGTCTGTTCAGATTCTGTGTTCTGACCCATGACACTATCAAGTGAATGAGCAAAATCAATTTTTAAGAAAATCAAGCCAAGAGCAACATATAGATGTGTTTAAAGAACTGGAAAGACTGGGAATGGAATTCAATTAGGAGAATTTTCAGCGGTATGAGCAAGAAGAGATGTTATTCATGTCAGAATGGTGGCTGTGAGAAATGGATGAATGGAGTAGACTCAAGAGTCCTTATGACTGTAAAACTGAATATAAAGACCACACAATAAGGTAAACCATGTCATTTATCAAAAAATCTATGCTTGCCAAATATACATAGAAAATATTAGAGTTTAATATTCATATCTTTTAAATTCTTGATAAAATCTGTTCTCTTGAAACACAAATTCACAAGTAGTTTTAGTATAATCTTTCCTAATTAGAAAATTATTCTATTTTGTTAATGAGCAATAGCCAAGTGTTAAATGTGAAAGTGTTGACCATGTTGGCTAAGTTCTATTTTACATGGTGTTAACTTTCTGTTTGCATAACTGCATTTTACTGATTCCTTACAGACAAAACTGTGTCTTTGTGAATTGTCTATAAGCTTTCTGAGATATAAATTCCAGGTTATTTTAAAGTTATGTCTGTTTGTATCATTCGCCCACTCAAGACATCACACATTCTTCCAACCACCCCCTACACTTGGAACAGGCACTCAATTAATATACGCCAGGCAGGCCACCTTGCTCTTCTCCTTCAAAAACTCCTAAAAAACCATCTGCTCTGGGAGGCGTTCCAGCTACAATAACCACCTACTACTTTCAATTGCCTATAATATCTACATCTACTTTCTTGAGCATTGCTGACATATTTTACCATTAAAAAATTCATAAGACAAGATATTTTCCAAGTATCTTCTAGTGGTATTTAACCTCTCCTCAAACATGTACATCCTAAAGTAACAGCATATTCTTGCAAGCTTTTCTTTCATGACAGATTAAGGAAATATCAGCTTCAAAAGAGTAGGAGAATTAACATTTAATTTGTATGTGACTATTGGATCAAAATGTTTAGCCAACCCAGTTAGTTATTCTGATTTGGGTTCTGTGCCAAACCTTCATGAAGAATGTTCAGTGAAACTATCTAATTGGATATTTTATGAATATACTATAGTATGAAAAGTAAACAATGTAGTGAATTGCTTTTAAATTGGTGGACTTTGATTTTTAAAGTTCATTATGTATTACTTTCTAGGTAACAGCAACTAATTCCGATCTTGTGATATTTTTGATCAGCTGCTCCATGGAGTTAAAAAAATGACAAGAACACATTGTATCATTATGCAAAATAGATATTACAGGGACAGTTTTTACTTTTGAGATATTAAATCCACACATTGTCATGCTGGTTCATACTAAAACCCTGAATGGCTTCTTATCATTTATAAATTACATCAACATTGTATATATCTTCTCTGGGATGGCATTATCCAAGTAATAATTTGAAGAAAGACATGCATTTTTGACTTTTGTAAAAGTCATGTTTTGCTGAAAGATAAAGGGCCTTTCTGTGTATTTCCACAGCAAGGATGTACAGATCAAGGGATAGGTAACAGAAGACAAAGGATAAAAGAATTAATGCAATGAAGCTATAGAATAAGGAGGTACAGTGGGGGCTTTCTGCCAAACTAGAAGGGCAAAGTTATGCTGTTGGTGGGTGGAGTTAGTGGGTGGCAAGATGGGAGCCAAAATACTGGTAATGGAAAGACAAGAAATGAGATATAAGTGTTGGCCTCTTCACTTCTCAAGTCAACCCCTCAGAGTGGAAAAGAAAAATATCTATGTGGGGCAAGGCAATAAAAGAATCCCAGGAGTAGCCTCAGAAGACTCCATCTGTGACTGAGAAGAACAATGCTGTTTTCATAATTCTGGGCCTTGTATGGCATGGGGACAGTGAAGTAGCAATGGCTGAAGGAGGTATTCAGTCAAGCAGATGTGAAGAAAGCTCTTACAAAGTCACATAGACCTTATTGTAAATAAAGAACTTAGAATGATAAGACTCTCCCACAATGTGGACTCAAAAGTGCTCAGAGGATGAAGTAGGAAGAGGCATAGGTTCAGAACAGGAAGCTGGTGAGTGTGGGATGTTGAGAATGAAGGTAATTACACAGACCACAATAATCAGGACCAGGTATCAGCAAGATGTCCAAAATATCGGGTGAGTACCAGGGGAAGATGCCCAGTGACCACCTGACTCCTGTTACACTTTAGCAGAGAGAGACTGCCTGACAGAGAGCAGAGGTAGAGTCTTCCTCTATGTTGAATCAATGTAATATGGCCTTTTTACCCAAACATTGTTTTGAGAAAGAAGAAAGGAAGGACAAAAATGGGTAGTTAAATGGAAGAGAAAAAGTTTTAAATCAGAAAAGTGAAGCATTTTAATTGGCAAACCAATTGTTTATTCCAGCAGTGAAACTGGTGGCTCAAGAACAAGATGAGATCAATGATAGTAATTAATTAAAGAAAGGTACTCTTTTGCACAGTTTGACTTATGGTTGCTTTATATTTTACTGTTGCATTAATGTGGTCATTCCCAAGACTAGTAATTTTTAAATAATAATGTAAAATTAACTTAGCTACTCTTACCATTAACTCTATCCCACAAAATATGGATACAAACATAAAGAGATTAAAACTTCCGTTAAAAATAACAAAAGAAGTTTAAAATTTATATCATTTAAAAAATATTGAATGCCTACTATGTGTTAGACACTTGATAAGCAATGAAAATACAAAGATGAATAAAGCATGATTCTTATCTTTAAAACTTTAACATAATTATTTCTAATAATATTCCTAATTTGAATAAGCTCAAGACAATTTCTACAATATTTCTGAATCCTTTTAGTAGTCATTGAATAAGTTTGTTTTGAATTTTATTTGGATTTATTTGGAAAGGTACACCTGTTTTTTGACTGTTTAGAAAATATTAATTATCACCATCAATATGTTTGCAATATTTTCTGCCAAAAAGAAAAGAGCATGCATGGCATACATCTCTGTGCTTAAACATCTCAAGATCACATAAAATAATGCATATGAAAGTAAATTTTAAACTGTAAATCAGTATGCAGATGTATTTTATTATTTAAACAGTAATGATAAGGGTCAAAAATCTTCTCAGAATAGAAAACAACTAGGTAATTACCTAGGGTTTGTTAACAATTTTACCTTCATATGAATTCCAAACTATTCAACCATATATTTTAAAACAATATTTATTTTGAAATTAAGAAAAAATCTATGACCTTAGAATTGCAAATTCTGTCCTTTAGAACAAAAGCAATTGTTTCATTTCATCTATTCAGGCCTCAAAGAAATATTTATGTACCTATTTTGATGACTATTGTTTGCAAATCATTGTATAATATAATTCCTTGCCTGAAATTTTCAGATAAGATTCCATTTGTCCAAACAGACATATCTATGTGAAGGCAAATTTAAATCCAAAAAATGGATTAAATGAGACTGACTGAATTCACACCATGCAATGAAAATTTTATTATATATAGCCGAAACAGCTAATATAAGCATGCGCATGCAAATGAAAGTAGCAATGGCTTACACATATAGTGATTCCTACACGCCAGGCAACGTTCTTTGAGTTTTACATGTATTAACTAATATACTCCTCTCTACGCTATCAGATAGGAGCTATTGCTGTGCCTTTTTACACAGGAGGAAACTGAGAAACGGAGAGGGTTAATACACTGGTAAGCAAAAAGCCTGGATTTGGATTTAGGCTGTAAAGTTTCAGAGCTCATCACCACTGCAGCCATTCTAAGACCAAATAATACAGCTCTGGTATGTCTTGTCTTTCCTACCAAACAAATAAGCGAAGCTGACATAGACGTAAGACTGTCAACTCAAGGGTCTCTTTCACATAATGTCCTAGTTCACTGTTCTGTGTAGCACATATGGATATGAACTAGAACATATTACATCTTGCAGATTCTCAGTTTTTCTACAATCGCTCAAAATTCACACAGTATTTAAAATCAGGAGTCTACTTAAATTCCTCTTCCACTGTGTTTCTCAATTGCATCTATTGTATAGGTCCTCATATTTCAGAACGTGATTTTCCACTCCTTTCATATGCTCTGAAATCTATCTACATTCTTTTGAACATAGCTCCAGTTTTTCATCTATTGAGGAGGGTGGGGGGTAAACATTTTCTTTTTAGAGCCAGATAGTAAATACTTTAAGCAATGTGGATCATATGGTCTAAGTCACAACTCAACTCTGCCCTTGTGGTTCAAACACAGCCATAGGCAGCAGGAAAACCAATAAACTTGGCTGTGTTCCAACAATTTTTTTTTTTTTTTCTTTTTACACAAACCAAGCAGAAGGCTGGATTTGGCATGTGTGCCATAGTTTTCTGACCCTTGATCTATCTTGTTATGAAACACTGGGAAGCATTTATATCTTGTTCCGCCTTTTGGGAGGGAAGTATAATGTGAAAATGCTCTCCCATTTAGAGAAACCGCTTAATTGTATGGCATTTCTGTGTTTCTATCAAACTCGTATTTTCTTCTGGACCACAATTTTGACTGAAAAACAATGTTGAGCTAATTTTAGTGTAGCCTGTGTTTTTACAAATATTATTGCACTTGATAGCAACAATAACCCTTTGAGTTGTCTTACCAAAATCATTTCAATTTATAGAGGAGGTAATTTTCACAACAGGAATTATAATACAGCTTCTTAATCCAAACCTGTGCATGTTTTAGTATATAACATAATTTCTGCATTATATTTACAATTATTAGTTGTAGATTACCTATTAAATAGTAACTTTTTTCAAAAACTTCCTAGTCCCTTTTCTACTTTCCATAAATCACTTAATATTTCTGATCTGCCTTCCTAAACGCCATAGAATTATTGGACCTCTGCATTATAATATTCTTTATACACTCAATTCAGATGATGGTTTTGACAGTAAATGCTGATGGACATGAAAAGGAAATGAAATGGTATTACGTTAATTACGTTACATGCCTCATTCAATTTAATTTAACCTCATAACAACCCTGAGAACTAGGAATTACTAGTCTGTTGCTAGAATTGATGAAATGGAGTATCCTAAATTCTAAATAATTTATCCCAGGTTTCAGAGATGTTAAGAAGCAAAAGCAGAAATCAGATATAGAAAGAAATAAAGTTTGTGCACTTCGTATGACATTTCTCATGGCTGAGTTATCTATGGAAACCAGCATCAGGTCTAAACTTCCACATCATCAATGTATTTTTTTCTTATGTAAATTCTGCTTAGGATTGTCTATATTTCTTAATGAGGACCAGGAAAACTTGCCTGTATCATTTGAAAAGTGAAGTTAAAAAAATCACAGAAATAACTTCAATATGAGTTTTATTACTGTTTATGTGCTAGAGAGCTTGGAACATTCTGAATGAAATTAAAATGCATTTCACTGGTGTGGAATCATGAACATTTGTCAAAATCATTTTGTATAAAACTCTCTAGGTTTCACAGCTGTATAAAAGCTACCTCAAAGAAATAAGTGCAGAATGAATAAAATCTGATGTGGCATTTTGCATATTATCAACAAAAATTTCTTTTTATTTTATCATGCCAATGTCCTACAATAACTTCATTTATGTCACAACTCTGTGTTTAACATGTGCAAAGAAAGCACATGATATTTGCAGTACATTTAATGGTCTTCAATAAGATTTTCTGGTTACTTATATTTCTCTAGAGATTACCTGTCCACAGGAACTAATTTTATATGTTTTCTAACTAAACCCAACCTTTCATGCTGTGCACTCAAAGCTACACCAAACATTCTCCACTCTATTAAAAGTAATTGAGTCAGAACATAAAGGTATTTTAAATGAATGTGCACTGAACATTCTCCAACCTGGTTCCGGAAATAGATTTAGGGACATTTTTAATACTCTGCAAACTTTAAGAACAGGAAATTACCTTTAGTTATTTAAAGCTAGAGAAGATTGGGCTTTAGAACTTTAAGACAATGTGCTATCATCAGCCTGAAGGCAGTGAAAGAGTCTTTTATTTTTTGTAGTCATTTAGTGTTTTGTTTTTATAAACTGTGTTTTCACTGCTGGAAATTCAAACACCATTTAGTACTTTTAGGAACTTAACATGTGAGATCTAGTTAATTTTGTGTAACAGAATGTTAAAATTGAAATTTAATTATTTGTAGTATTTAACAATCATTTGAGCCCTCAACATTAGAAATTGAGGGTGTTAATATACATGAACAAAATGATTCTATGTGACTTTTCAAAGATTAAATTGCACACTCTGTAGACAAAGGAAGAAATTAAATCAGAATATGAATGAGTGCTATTTTATTAGGTAGATGTTCTACACAGTCTAATACCATTGCTTTACCTGAAAAGTTAGTAATTGCTTATATTATTTTTTCCAATTGTTAATCTTCCAAAGAGTCATGCTAGCTTAAAATTAACATGATATATTAGCTGTATTCACCTAAAAGTTCACAGAGAAAAATATTTTACAGCTTTGAATTGTTTCAAGTTTATAAAAAGGATTAAATATATTTTAAGCATCTATATAAGTGACATGATTATTTTACTCTAATCTGAAAACCTAATTATCACCTTCTTATGGAGGACAAGGAACAGCTTTAAAGGCAAATTAATGTATCCTATCAGTGGGACAGTTTGTCACTTTATTAAATAATAATCATCTTGGCAAATAAGATTGTTATATGCTTCATAAAATGAAGAAAATAAACAAGGCTCCTTCACACTATTGCACATTAAAATTAACTTCCCACAGGTTTTTAAACAGTTTACTACACTTTCACTGTGTTGGATCATGAAATAGAAATGACAGCATTAACTTCTCTTTAAAACATAAGAAACAAATATGTTTTATATCATCTTTTAAATGCAAACAGATTTCAGACACTACACATATACATATTTCATTGCACACAACTTAAAAAAGTATGGTACATGTTATAATAACAAAAAATCATACTGTACTAGTAAAGAGGGTATGTAAGAGAGCTTGCATTGTAAAAAAATATAGAGTTGCCAATGATTTCTATACATTAAAAGTTTCTATGTGTAAAAGAGAATGTAAAATATGAGATTTGTTGAAATACTTTTAAAAAGAAGTATAACATTACTTGCATTTCTGGTATAATTATAAAATAATATTTTTGCAAGATCATTAAATACTTCTAAACTAAAGAGGTATGTGGGGAAATATCTTAATAAAATAACCTACCAGAATAATGCTACTATTCCTAAATTTAATTATCTAAGAATTTTTTTAAAAAAGAATTTCTTCTTACAATGCCCTCAGTTTCAATTAGAAAACTGTTTTAGACATTTTGGCATTTATTCAGTTAGTAATGCTACAATTAAGAAAGAGTACAACATTTTGACTTTTTTTTGAAGTCCCTTGCACATCATATTAAAATTGGCCTTTTTCATCAAATATAATCAGAAATTCCTTAATTATTCAGCAGGACTAAGGTACATAGCTGGCCTCTGACCTTCCAACACAGAATGCTCAGATTTGACCATTTTATAAACAGATTCTCAAATCTGCTGGCTCGTATTCAAATACGACTCAAATTATATTTTACTAAAAGAGATATATACTTCCACAAGAGAAGGACTCCTGGTATAAATATCTAAGTTCTGGCATTAACACAACACTGAGCAAAATGATTACTTTGCCAGTGTGCTTATTAAGAAAGAACTCTTCCTGTTTTCTTGATCACAAGGATTGCTGCAAGGACTGAGTGCATGTGAGCAAGTGCCCTCTGCTGGCTAGATTCTTCAACTTCTTTAAAGTCCTTAGAGAATCTTTTCAAGCTTCTCTCATAAGGACACCCTAACTTCATTCTTTCTAGAATTAAGAATCTATGGAAACTTTATGTAAGAATTTGGATTTTAAACTGAATCCCAGGCAATCTAACAAAATGAGATTTTTGGTGAGACTCACAATAAAGTTAGATTCTTAAACTGCTTATCTTAAAAACTAAAGAAAAAATGTTATTGTGCCTAAATAAATGCTTCTAATAAAACAGTCTAAACAAATAAAATATCTAAATAAATGCCTCTGATAAAACTAATTAATAATATATAATTACATATTAATATAATTATGAAAAGATGAAAATATAATTCACCAATGATTTTCAGTCTCTTCAAAACTCTTAACTACCATTTATTATAAACAAGTATAGTTAAAATTAACCAAACCTAGTAAAATAACTCAGTTATCACTACTCTGGATTCTACCAATGCTTCGGTTTACGGATGATGGAGCAAGAATAGCTCCTTTATCGTATGGTTCTTCATCTCCATCCCAGACATCCCACCTAATTCTTGGCCAATAAGATGATTTATTGTCTATGGAACTGACCCGGATATTCCATAGATACCTCACATTCAACAAGCACGGAACCAAATCAATATACTCTTCCACACACCTCTTCTTCCTCCATTGACCACTTGGTTGGTATTGCTATCATTCTGTCTCCACTCATACTTTCATTCACTATTTCCTTCACATCCATATTCATACCCATATTAATTACCAAGTTTGATAACAGTAACAACTACTTTTCTTCTAAACATCCATTTCCTTAGTCTTATGTCCTTGTTTAAAACCTTATAATTGTTTCAAATTACTTTCAAGGATGAAGTTTCCAATACAACTAGCAAGTTCTTTGTAGTAGGATGTGAGTAGGATGAACAAATCTCCTTAATCTCCTTAATCTTACATTCCTCACATTTCAAACTTTGTCTGTCCGTCTGGAACTATTTATGCTCTCCACCACACATGGATATGTTTTATGTCAGTTAACATTAACATGTGATATTTCTATTGACTCCACAGTAACTTGTAAAGTGAATATCTCTAAGAATCATGATCAAACATGTTTTCTACAAAGCCTTCCTAGCACCACTGCCACACTATGTGAGAATTATTTTCTCCTTTTTATTCTTAGATATGATACTTTGATTACTGCATTCATCTCATAGTACCATAGGTTTGCATGTATCTTTCCCTAAATAAGTCGTAAACTCTAAGAGGCTGGAATGGTATCAAACTCATCTTTTATACCAAACAAAAATATTTTCTGGTTAGTAGATATGCATTAAATTACTGTTTATCTGAACAAAATGGTTAGTAACTCGCTAAACATGTATGCTAGGATACAGTAATTATAATTCTAACTCAGTTATATGTAAATATATAAAGTGAGCATAACAACAACCATCTCCTAGGGTTGTGTGTGGATTAAATAAAATAATCCAAGAAAATCACTTAGTAGAGTATCTAGAAATGTCCAGCCTTTAAGAAATGTTAGTGTTAAGTTTTATTATAGCACATGGGTACAAAAGACAACTATTAGATCTATAACTGTGTCCTAGGCTATAAGAATTCACAATGAAAATGAGATGACTACTAACTATTACACAATTATTTTACATTTTCATGGTAACCTGTCTTTTTTTTCTGATATAATTTTTTTACTAAAGAATTACAAATTTAGTATATATAAAGAAAGCAATATAAAGTTTTCCTTAGACTCTGCATCCATGTATGCCATCTAATAGGTTACGGTTAGTTTAGATATATTTGAATATGGTTTCAATCATTACATAAATACAAAACAGGATAAAACATCTACTTTGAAATGCAAAAGAGCTAATAAAATTAAAATAATTGATTGTGGATATAAATGGATTTCATAGTCATAAATTCATAGATTACATGAATGTTTTTGTACCAAAGAAGGGATTATCAAAATTTCTTTCAAATTTGAATGTCTTAAAAATTAAGAGAATAAATTAAATAAGAAAAAACAATAACAATAATAAGATGAAAATAAATATGTAAAAAATACATGTAAAGAATTGAACATGTCTATGTGCAAAAATAAAACAAAACAAATTATGCTGTAACAGTGAATAATTAACTTATAAAATTAGAAGAGTGGCATGAGACGTAAAAGAATGTGTAAAGATTTAAACTTACAAAGAAGATAAATATGGGATTGGTTAGTTGCACTACAACTGGGCTTTATCACGTAAAGTTTTTCATGCAGTACCTCTAGGTATTTTTATTACATCATGAAACAGATGTAATAGAAGATGAGGACCCTTGAAATTTAGATATAAGTTACTTCCAAAAGCTAAGAAAATGAAATAAGAAACCTAAAGTCTATGAAAAGCTCAATTTATTTTTATAATACACTAAGATTTTGACGGAGACTGCTGAATGACCTTCATTTTCCGTTTTCCTTTCTTTCTCTATGTACCAGAGCCTTCCAGGCTCTAGGTGGGCGCATGAACACCCCCCGCCCCCGCCTCAGCAGAAGACCCCATTCTCCTGAGCTTTTGCTTTTCAAGGTGGCCGTTTCACTAAGTCATGACGTGAACAGAAGTGACAGATGTGATTTTCAGTGGAGGAACTTGGTGACGATACTGTGAACAGTGGACATGGGTATGAGAAGAATACCTTTTGGGGGGATGTCCTCTCTTCTTCTTACCTCAGACAAAAATAGATACTTCCTTCTGGTAACACTTTGCACTCAATTTTGCACTTAACTTCAGTGATAGTCTTCACTACATTTTATTTTGGTTTGTCTTCCCTACTGACCTACAGGCTTTTCAAGGGCAGTGAGGATATTTAATTATTTACCTTACTTATTTTCCAAGCACTTTCATAGTATAGAAATATTTATAGTAATAAATATTTTTCATGTCACACATTAAAAATAATGGAAAGAAAATATGGATTTATATTAAAGGTGTTCGTGTTAAACTTGTGAAGGGCTTTTCTTCAAAATTTAGTAGTAATCATTTTGTTTTCATAATAAAAATATAAATGTATAAATCTTAAATTGTTTACTGAATAAACTATATGTAAATGAATATTCTCAGAATATGAGACTATTAGGCCATAAAATAAGAATTGATTAATTTCCTATGAATCAATATTTGCTTAAGAAATTTATATATATTTGATATATAGAGAGATAAAATGTTTATATTTCAGTTACAGGATAAATCTCTTCTTTGGTGATTAGACAGTTTTTTAAATATTCATAATAGTTTTCTCTCAGCATTTAGAAATATTTTCAGAGAACAGCAGAGACTTAGTTTTTAAAACCTTTAAAGATATACTACACAACAAGTCAAAGAAATACTAAAATAAATTAAGAAGGTCCATATTCATTCTAAAGAAAAATCAGTGGCGAATAAATATTTTTCATTCTGTTCCACACCACAAATGAGAGAGGGAAGAAGAGAGAGAGTTGAGGAGAGGAGAGGAGATTGGGAAACAAAACGAGACTCAGAAAATACACATTTACCTAATTATTTGAAGATAAAGATATACTAGGCTCTAATTTATTTTATAGGATCAAATTATTCTAATATAGTTTTTAACTCTCTTTAAAGTTGATATTCAGAAAGCTTCACATACCTAACTTAGGATTTGCATAGATATTTGTACACTAATATTATTAGCAGCATTATTCACAATAGCCCAAAGGCCAAACAAGCAACCCAAATGTCCATCAATAGACAAGTGAATAAACAAAATGTAGTATATGCATATAATGGAATATTATTCAGCCTTAAAGAGAATTTCTGACACTCACTACAATATGGACTAACCTTGAAGACATTATGTTAAGTGAAAGAAGGCAGTCACAAGTGTATGGTTCTACTTACATGAGGTACATAGAGTAGTCAAATTAATTGAAACAGAAAGTAAAATGGTCACTGTCAGAGGCTGGAGGGCAGGGGGAGCAGAGTTATTGTTTAATGGGTATAAAACTTTAGTTTGAGAAGAAAAAAAGTAGTCCTGGAGATGGACAGTGATAATGGTTGCAGAACATGAATGCACTTAACGCTGTGAGATTTACACATAAAAATAGCAAAAGTGGTACAATTTTTTATAATATTTTACCACAATTAAAAAAAAGGAAAAAAAAGTTTGAAATACAAAATAGCAATCACTGTGAAAAAAAAATTTTCAAAGATGGCTTTATTCCTATGACTTTAATAAAAGCTACATAAATGTGTCTGTATAAACAAAAATAACATTTATTCAGCATAAAGAATTCTACAAATTTGTTAGGTTTGGTATGCAATAAAGACAATATTAAAAAACTAAATTTGAACATTCAAAAAATTTAGAAGTCTGAAAAAAAATCAGATTTTAAAAAATAAAAATAAGAAATAGTAACAACTAGAAACACTGAAAATAGCAATCGGTAAAGTTTTCTTGTATTTTTAATATTTCCACAGCCTAGTCCAATTGTCACTTTTTCACTGTTTCCCATGCACCACCAATTCCAAATTAATTTCTTGACTAAGCACTTAGCACTTTATTACCAAACTCCTTTGAGGTGCCATAAAAAATACAAATATCGTATAGTTTCTTTTAAATGTGGAATCTAAAACAAAACAAAACAAAAATGCACTCATTTAAACAGAGATAAAGGGGAGGCTGTCAGAGGGGAGGACAAGTGGGGAGGATGGGTAGAAAAGATGAAGGGGAATACAGTCTATAATATTACGATAAGTTTGCACGGTGACAGATGATTACCAGAATTAGTGGGGTAAGCACATTGTAAGGTATAAAAATGTCGAATAACTATATTGCATACCTGAAACCAATATAATTAACATAATATTGTTTACCAACTACACTTAAATTAAGAAAAAATTAACAAAACAAATGATCATGGATCAGAATTATGAAATTTTCAAATCTACTCTCAACCTTTTGTCTCTAATATGAATTTCAAGTCTACTGAAATTTAATAACCTTCTCAACCATATCATTAAGTAGTAGATGCATTAAAGTAGTAGATGCCTTATAGTTTGAGAAAAGGAAGGGCCATATAGTTAAATCAAAATACATCAAGGAATTATAAACATATCAAGTAATATTTCAAATGATTAATGCTCTACAATTCTACAGAAAGGAAGTATAGGGTGCTCTGGGAGCCAAACCTAGTATGGTGGAAAAAGGGAGGTCTATCCTCAGGATGGAGCAACTAAGCAGATATCAGTCTAAAGAACAGCAACAGCAACAGTCAACCTAAAGGGGAGGGAAGGGCAGACGCAGCAAAGGACAGAGGAAAGGTCAAAAGTCTGGCCAGGAACCAGATCATGGAGGTCCTTATACTTGATAAAGAAAGGTAGTTTAGCATTTTCAAAAGATCACTCTCAAAGAAGTTTCAAGAGATTAGACAAAAGAGTATAAATTGAAGAAAAACTATATCTCAGAATTCTGAGAACCACTAATAATTATGGCTTGGTTGGAGAGCAGAAGAAACCATAAATAAAACTCAAAACTTGGTATAAGCAGTTAAGTATAAAATGATTTGTTTAACTAAGTTTCAAAAAGAGTAAATCACAAATTCAAATTCAATTTCTGTAGAGCTCAAAACACGTGTGTGTGTGTGTGTGTGTAATTTAGTGATTTAGAGATCTTTTGTGACCTTAATGAGAGCAGCTGCATTTAAAATGAAAGAGAATCCAGATTAGATTGAATTTCGAAAAGGAATGAATGAACAATGGGAAAGTGTAGACAATTTCTTCAAAGAGTTTGGTTGTGAAGGTCATTTCAGTTCTTTTTATAGAGATGAAACTATATCCTGTGTTATTTATATCATCTACCTAAAGAAAGCTATATATAAACTATAGCATATTATTTGTCATCCTCCCCAATTCTCAGCAAATTATAGGCACCCTTACCCCCAGGTCTAGCATGATGAAGATAAGGGTGCCTAGTATAGGTCTCAAGGTCAGTGTCAGTGATGAGCAATAGCTGATGTTAGTAAAATGCAACCGACATTTAGACTTCTTAAATATTACCAGACACAGAGGCCCCAGAAAATGAGGTTAAAAAAAAAAAAAAGACAATTGGAAATGCCAACAGAAGTTGTAACTCGAACAAAAGAGAGTTAAGTGCTATGGAAAGAGGGGCATAGAGAGATGAGGAGATATTTTAGAGGCACAGTTTATTCCTGACTATATGTGTATCTTAAAAGCATGAGCTTTGGTTCTGCTACTATGAATTGTTATGTGGACAGTAACTACCTCGGTAAAATGAAAATAGCAATAGTTACAGAATGGACTTATTTCGAGGATAAAATAAAATATTGTATGATAAAAACAACTCAATGACTTAGAAGAGTTAATCCTAAATACATAGTAGCTTTTATTATAATTGTATATTGTGATACCATTCCCATTAAACTCCAAGTTCCTTTGAAACAAAAACCTGGTATTATTCATCATTGAAACCCCTGTATGGAAGTTTCAGAATATGTTTTAATACTCCTCTGTTTGAAAGACTTTACTTATGACCCCTCCTTTTGAATCCGAGTGAGGTTTTGACCATTTCAATCAATAAAAGTACAGTGAACATGAAACCATGTGACTGCTAAAATGAAGTCAGGAAATGGCCAAGTTCTCTTGAGTCACTCAGTGTTAGCAGACTGAGCTGCCATGTCAGAAGGCTGTCTGTCCCAGGCCACCACACTGTGAGAAGGACCAGGCCATATGGAGAAACCATGTGTAGGTGCTTGTGATAGTTAATTTTATGTGACAACTTGAGTGGCTACAGAATGTCCAAATTAAACATTATTTCTGGGTGTTTTGAGAATCTTTCTGGATGAGATTAGCATTTGACTTAGTGGACTCAGTAGATAACCCTCCCCAATGGGGTTAGGGATCATCCAAACGATTAATGTATGAAAATAACAAAAGGCAGAGGATGGAGGGATTCGCCTCTTTCCCCGGCCTCACTGAATGAAATGGGACATGTCATCTTCTCTGACCCTCATACTGGGATTTACAGCATCAGCTCCCCTAGTTCTCAGGCCTCAGATTGAATTACACCCCTTTCTTGGGTCTTCACTTCACCTGGGTCTCCAGATTGCTGAAGTAAGATTGTGGGGCTTCTTAGCCACCACAACCTTGTGAGCCTAACTGGTTCCATTTCTCTAAAGAACCCTGACTAATACAATGCTCCAGGTAAGGTCTCAACCATCAACAAGCATTAGCCACCAGACATGAGAGTAACCATACCTCAAGCTGATTCTGCCCCTTAGCTATCAAATCACTTCCAACCATCGAGTCTTCCCAGGTGAAGGCCCAGACATGAAGAAGCAGAGACAGCCATCCTGCTTTGCTGTGCTTGAATTGCTGAACTACAGAGGCTATGCTCATCATACAATAGTTTTATACCGCTAAGCTTTCAAGTAGTTCGTTATGTAGCAATAGTGAACAGAAGCAATTTTGATATGTGGAAGTGCAGTGTTGCCATAACATAAAACCAAAACAAACCAAGTAAAAGTGGCATTTACTTTGGAACTGAAGGATGAGAGAATCTGGAAGGGACAGAAGGATACTGACAAGCCTTAAGACATTGTGAGTAAGGCTTAGATGATATAGGAACAATGTTATTAAAAAGGGAAGGAAAATGGGCCCTTATTATTATGGTGGCTAAAGGTTCATTATGAAGCAAAAGTAAATGAAGTATCTTGGTAGATCTTAGCAAATGTTGATGCCGTGTTTATCAAATCTTAGAAAATACCATAAAGTTATAGGAATGAGAAATAAAAATTAAAAATTCATATAAATCAATATTTTCTACTTATACTTTATTTATTTATTTATTTATTTATTTATTTATTTATTTATTTATTTATTTTTTAGGTGAGGCAACCCTTGGTTGACCTCACAGATTGCAAGCACCTTATCAGTTTACAATCCCTTATTTTCTATTTTGTTTTTTACGCCTACAGCACCTGGTTTTCCTAGGTGGTCTCCCATCCAAGTACTAACCAGGCCTGACACTGCTAAGCTTCCAACATCAGACAAGATCAAGTTTGTTCAGGGTGGCATGGCTGTAGACTGTACATATACTTTCTAATTTCCCTCAGAAATTTTATCTATTAAGGAAACATTTTCTTTATATTTTAAGGCTAGTACATACGAACATAGAAGATGTTGAGAGTTGCTTAAGTAAGATTCTTTATGTTGTAAAAACGCTGGTCATGTAGAAACATAAAGCACAGAATACAAACTTCAAAATGTTGCAAGTGAGAGTTTATTTTTTTCTTCAAAGAAAAATATATGTGAGGGAACCTGTTTTGAAAAAAAGTAAATCAGCCATTTAAGGTTAATATGTTAGAATTAAATTCAATCAGAAAATAATGCAGAACATATCCATATAAGAATATGTATTCAAGGAACGGCATTAGTAACTAAAGCTTGGGTGGAGCAAGAAGCAATGGAAAGTATCTAATTAGTTCCAATTAGCTATTACAGGGGATTACTTTCTAGGTAAAATTACCTTATAATGAGGTGATTAACCTCTTTGGAAAGAGTTCAAGATAGATTAACTTTATACTTAATATGCCCTACAAAGAAGTGGTATAACAAGGGTCCTCAAATTTGTCCCCAGGGATAATCTCTAACAACAATTAATTGATTTTATTCCAGAAGAACCAAAAAAACAGTTTTCTTATATTATTGATAGAGTGATTTCTAAAGCATATAGATATCATAAATTAGATATTTAAACTTAATTTCAAATTAACTATTGTGTGGCATGAACATTATTCAAAAGAATATCACAATCAAACTCTAATCAATTCCAAATTCTAGCCTATAGATTATCTATGAATACCAAAAGAAAAAAAAAATGTGTCACTGACATTGAACAATGTCACAGGCTCATTCCCTAAAGTCAGCTGTCCATTGTCTAATTAGTTTAGTGGATCTACTCAGCTCCCAGAGCAAAAATGGTCCTTGTTACAGTCAACTAATGCTGCACAGGGGAGTAGTAGCCTGAACACAAAGGAAACAAAAACACTTGGTATATTGGGGATAGTGTTCTTAGAGAAAGTAGCTTTCACTGCTGGTTAAACCTATGTGTGTTTTTTCTCTAAAACTGATCATTTATTTATATGGACAAGTTGAAATTTTACATGTATAAATTTATATAATATATAATATATTATATATATTATATACATATATATTTAATGTCAGCTTGTAAAGAACAAAGGATAATTTACTGTAGTATTTTAATTTGACAAATATTTCCCAAAAGTTTCCATGTAGACATAAAATCTGTAATAAAGAGTAGAAATTGTTTTCTTAAACTGCTTCCTTACTATTCAGTACTCTTCCTTATTAAGAAAATACTCTATTGTGGGTTATTCAGCTGTAATTTTGTGGAAATCTCTGAAATAACTACCATTACTTCATAAATCTTGTTTTTTAATTTGGCATCCCAGGAAGTGAGTCTATGCATGTGTTTTTATGTGTTTGTGTGTGTGTATAAAATTTTTGCATAAAACACATGCAAATTCATGTAAAGCAAAAACACAAATCCTAGGAATAGAAAGGCAAAATCAAGGAGGAAAATATTTAGAAAATTTGCATAGGATGACACTCATAAAATGTAAGCATCTTGCAAACAGAAAGCAGAAATGTTTCTTCAGCTAAATCAGAGAATAGAAGCAACCCTATTTGAACATACATCCTTCAGAGCTCAATGGTCACTTTAACTTGAGAGCCCCAGAAAATATCCTTAGCTCTGTACTGCTACAATGTAGACTTTCGTTCTAGTTTATATTCTTCTACAGAACCTAGAGCTAAGTAAGGTTTCTATGTAACCCCAAATTCATTTCCCTCCTATACCTGGATATTTGAAAGATTCAGTGTTTAGATGGCTGCCTGTCATGTAAAAGGGGCTCCTTATTAAAAGCTGTAGAATAATCAACCAAATCAATGGCAGAAAAGCAGTATTTTATCCAAACTTTAGGACTTTGATTAGAAGACAAATATACTACTGAATAATAAATAATGTAGTGAATAAATTTAGCAAACATCTGTAGAATGATAATTATGTTCCATGTACTAGGTAGATAGTAAAATCCCAGAATTTCATTCCATTCCACAAGGCCTATGGTGAGAAAACCAAGTATTACTGCACAGAATGAGGGGGATTGTAAAGTCATAGCAAATTTTCTAAATTCATTTATGCTATTAATTTCTTGGATAGTTTGAAAAACATACATTCCAAAATCTGGGTTTATTATTATAGTAATATCAAATTTTCAGTCTAGTATACCAATTTGTCAAGTTTTGTTTCTTTTCTTCACACATTTGGAAGGCAACACCTGACATACCTGATGTCATTAAGTAGATTTTGAGTTAAATTTGCCCTATTTAAATGTACACACTGATCTGAGTTTCTAGTAGATTTTTTTTTTTTTCCACAAAAAGCAGAAAATAGTACAGAAATAAAAAACATACCTCTGAACAAGGGCAAAGAAAACAATCTTTGTTTCATTCAGGGAGTTAAAGATCAGATACTTTTAAATAACCAGTGTGGATTTAATGAAACAGTATCTTTGTAGCGTATTGCTGGTCATTGTTTATTAGCAAATGGTATTAAGCACTGTACATAAGGAATTTGAATTGGTTCTTTGAAAACAAGCTATGACTACAATATTAACAAATCTTTGTAATTCCACCAATATTTTTTCTCCAGCTAGTTTTGTGTATTACTTGTAAGTTCTTGTCAAGGTTTCATGGAATTAAACAGGTTTTCATTTCCCTATAATTATTGTAAGCCTTTATACTTATAATTTTAATAGATGCATTTATAGTGCTTCAATGTACAGTTATTAATATCAATATATATTTTTTAAAGCAAGAACTTAAAATGATCTATCTCAACAGAACCAGGAGAGGCGTAATGTACATGAATTATAAGAATGTAAATGTGATTGTACATAGTAAAAGCCAAATTATATAAAAATTTAAATTCCAATATTATATAATAAATCATTTTAAATAATAGTAGCATAAATACTTTAAGAATAATTTTGTTTTGAGTCTAAAAAATGGAAATGTTTACTAAAATGTTTATTAAAAAGTTGAACAGCATACTCTCTTTTAACAGTTAACTTAGATTTATACAGAAATTTTGAAAAGAATATGATATAAACCTCTCAACTAGCACTCTCTTAAGCACCGGAAAAATCATTATCTTTCTCAGTTCTTTCAATTTCTGTCATAAGAAGCATAGAGAGCAGAACTATATATTTTGGTAATTAATTTCCTTAAGATAATGTTAGAAACATCATGTTCTTTAAAATATAAATGAATTTCAAGGTGAGCATGCTAGAGGATCATATTAATGGCATATGATTTATTGTGACAAGAAATCAGATCTGAAACATCATTATTAGAAGTACTTACAAAAATCCATTTTCAAATTCCTGAAAATATGAAGAAGTGCTATGGCTGAACCTGTCTCAATATCGAAATCTGAAAATCTGGCTATGTAATTATGAAATTGTTTGTGCACAATATCTGGCATGCCTTCCTTACAGAAATTTATTAGAAAATGTTCGTATCCTAAATATGTTTCATTATAGTTGAGGGAATTACCTAAATGCTTACAATTCTGAGCGAAGAATTAATCTATAGCAGTATAGATTAAAATGTATATGCCTAATTGACTTGGTAAAATGTGTAATTTTAGGGCAAATTGTTATCTTAAAAAACAGTTGGTCAATAATACATGGAGCATCTGCTTTACACCCGACATTCTTTAAACTCACAATAAAAACATGTGACTTGTATCAATCTAGAATGTTTTCTATGAAACATTTACTTTAAACTATATGAGCAAGATTTAATCATGCCTAAAATTTACAAATAAGTATCAATAAGAGGTAGTTTCCCATCTTATGAATACATTGAGGTATACACATACATTGTTGTAAATGGCATCTTACCACATGCTGGGCAGTGAGGAATGTCATAAATTAGTACCATAATTGATAATGAAAAATTGACTGGATATATGTGAATAATAAACATTTTCATTATTAAGAATTATTAAAATTATACTAGAGAACAGAATTTGTTAGCCTCTAACACTTAAAGAGGGGGTCATAAATATTGGCATTCTTATATGCAGGCTGTAAAATTTTTTGAGTATCACATAAATATACTGATATGCCTCTCGATACTTTTAATTTTCCTTTCTTCCTGCCCTCTATACCACCTCTCTCTGTCTCTGTCTTTCTTTGTCTCTCTTCCTCTCTCTGCTGAGTAAGTCTGGGACAAATATGACTTAAACATCACTAAACTCTTTTTCCCATCTGTGTGTTTCTTAAAGCTGTTAATGAGCATTTAAAACTACAAAACTCTTGAAAGGAGAGACTGCATGTTTCATTTTCCAAACAGCATTTTTTAAAAACCTATTGTAATATATAAATACTGACACATGAATGCTTCAAAGAATGGCATTTGAGTAAGCATAGGCTAGTTGATTCTACACTATGGTTTTCTGTACATTAATAAATATGTTCATTTCCTGGACATTCAAGGTGCATCAGTATCATCATAGTCTACCATAAAGTGACTATAATTTCATTATTACATCGATTTGTTTTCAAACATTTCATGACATAAAATTTAATCTTGTAAAATGAAATGTCTCTTTATTCTAGATAAGGAAAACTTATAGATGTAAATTTTTAATTAGACTATTTTCAATGTAATTTTGTAATATGCATGGCTCAAAATTGAAACACTATAAAAAACATACAATAAAAATTTAGTTTTCACCCCAACCAGTTGTTTCCCTTTTTCAGAAGGAACCAAAGGTAAAAGATTTTTGTGAACCTTTCTAAAGATATTATGTACACACACACACACACACACACACACACACACATATATATATTCATATATATACATTTTTTTCATTTTCTTTAAAACAAAACTTATAGCTGTCTCAGCTATGAGAGTCAAAGCAAATCACAACATCATGATCAATGATTTGTAGGGTAAAAAGAAGATTTCAAGTCAAAACATAATACCTAATTGTAGATTTTGGAAATAAGTTTTCATGTTTTGCTAAAACATTTAAATAGGTAAATCTAATGAAAAATCAGATAGGACTTCGCTAATCATGAAATTATTTACTATGATGATTCTTGTATAAAGTAGTACACAAAAGTAAGTCTAGAATTAAAAAATCTAAAATACATTTAACATCATTTTTAATGAACCTATATGGAAAGAAATTATGGCAATGTACTAGTGAGTGATAAAATTGAAATAAATATAAGAATTTTTAGATGCAGTTGTCTAATAAATGGTCTGTCACATTCATGACACAGGGTCAGCCTAGCCAAATACAGAGCCCACAGAGACTTTGGCTTTGAACATTAATATATAAATCACTGTATACATATATATAAACACACACATACACACACACATATATATATATACACACATATATAAATGCTAATTATGATTTTGAAACTTTGTGAAATGAACTGAGTAGAAATGGGTATAATTGAAGCAAAGGATAATTCACTTCTTCTGCCCCATTTTCCCAAGGGAGTGAGGTGGAGATAGCCATGTTTCTTTCTAGAAATGGGGAAGATAAAAGCCGAAACTTGCCCTATTTCCCTGATTCTCAGAAAAAGTCAATGTCTGCATTATAAAGGGAAAAATGTTCATGTATTGCTATAGTAGCAAAATGTTGGTCACTAGGCTTTTCTTCTTGAAGAAAAAGTCTTTAAAAGTACTTTACGTTAACATTGCTATTTCCCTTGTCTATATTCCAACTTAGTTGAGGCCAATATTGGGCAGACAGTACAAAGATTAGAGGACTAATGCTATACCTATGTAATATACAGTTAGTTATTCAACGTTATCAACTTAGAGCCCCATGTTTTCTCTTGGGATTTGGAATAATCAAACCCTCACAAACCTAGCCATGTAAAGAATTAAGAATATCTTTAAAATATTCTTTTCGCTTTATACTTGAAATTTTTCTTTTCACCATATGAGAATGGAGTAGAGATGACCACATTGCATTTTCCACTATAATCTCATTAAAACCTAAAAGGAAAATTTGAATTCACTTACACTTTTTCCTTAATACTTACATACCAAGCTTTACTCAGTCATTTAATACAGCGTAGTGATCCTTTTTATAACATAATTTATCAACAGTAACCAGCATTATAATTTTGTCATTTGTTATCTTACCTACTATTGAATTTCTCTGGATGTTTTTCTCTCATGATGTGGAATCTGTGTGCAATGGAGGCATCCTAGGAGAGAAATAGAATAGAAAAATGGAACATTTTATGATCCTATTATCTTGTAGAAATAAAAATTAAAAGAGAAAATATTAATGGATAATATATTTAAATTAACATTTTTCTTAACAGTATCATCGCCAAGAAGATGTTCCAAAATCGGGCAAAAATGGGTAATCCACATAAATCTTGTGCAATTGTGATTTATGTTGCCATTTTATCATTGGTCACTTGTCATATTTACTTCTAGGAATTGATTTCTCTTTAATTTATATATCTCCTTTAATAAATGGTTTTGGCCTCAAGCTCAAAGTAAGTTTAAGATAGTACATACGAGCATAAATGTCAAAAAGTAGTTGAAAATATTGTCATATAAGAGTTGGAAGGATGGCCTAAGTGGAGAAATGATCAGATAGAGAAGCTCCTCATTCTTTGAGATTAATTATGGTAAACAAACAAACAAACAAACAACAACAACAACAACAGCATGAGTGTACATATCTAGTAAAGATAAGTATAGTGCATGACTTCTAAGTTTACTAAGAGTGTCTTGGATGTGTAATTATTAACTGTTTGTTCCACAAGCAACTTTCTGACATATATATCTTATCTTACTTCATGGAGAAAAACAACAAAGAGAAAAATTTATTTTTGGACTACTGGTGGAAAGTGTATCTAGATTCTGAGACACAAATTGAACAAGTTCAGATGGACGTTTCTTCCTTTTAGGAAATCCATTCAGTTTCCATGAGACAGAATCACACTCAATATGTGAGACTAGGGGAAGACTGAGATTCTAGCTTTTCAAGCATAAACAGTTCTTGTTGACTTTAATGATTAATCATTCCAATGAGAAACTAATATATTTACCAGTCATCTCAATAGAAACGGGGGTATTGTTGTGATTAACTGTTAATTTTGTTTCATAGTGGAGATAAAAGAATAAGAAAAACCAAACACAAAGGAAATAAAAAAGTTGTGTAATTGAGAGAATCTCAAAAGCACTAATCAAGGATTAAAAGTCTAATGAATGAAATGAAAAGACTAATGTGCTTACTCATGCATAACAAAGCATGAGGCACAACAAGAGAGGGACCAATGCCCACTGCAGATGGCTGACACAGTGGCTTTTCCCTACAAGAAAGAGCTGTGATAGAAGTACATTTTTGTTCTGCACACCTTATCCTCTAAAAATTGTGGAGCAATTGAATTAATTCACAAGTGAAAAGAACACAAAGGTATAAATAGGTATGTATAGAAACAACATTTATAAAAAAAAAAAAGTTACCAAAAAACAATAACAAAACCTCTACGGTTTCATATTCTAAGATATAACTTTGTTATATATACATGGTCAACTTCCTGGTTTGCTTAGAAGCAGGAATATCAAGATGTTTCACTTTTACTGGTCTGATTGTTCTCAAACCCAATCACAGAGTTTCCTCTTTTTTTAATTCTCACTAATAAGTCATAATTAACCTATTTTAGAATGTGATGTTTTCTTGTTGTGGTCTGAAATTATAGAAAAAATCTGAGTTGGGCTATTTATGATATATCAGGCAGCTTGATCATTTTATTACTTTTTAAAAGTCATTTATTTTTACTTTAACCTTAATCTGGTTCAAAATCAATATAGAATACCTTATAATTGAATGCATACAACCAGTAGACCAGTAAAACAAAAGCAACGGAATATTAATTGAGTACTAGGAATGAATAATCAATATTGGTTATCCATAGGGAGATTAACATTGAACTTACTTCTGCTTGAATTATTTGCCTCTGCTAATTTAGAGAACTGAGACTTTTAAAAATAAACTGTGTAATATAATTTGCTTTACAAGCATATATTTTTACAATAACAAATCTCTTCCTTTCCAAAGGAACAGAAACAGGAGATGGAGAAGGTAAAGAAAAGAGAGGGGTAGAGGAAGAGGGAGAGAGGAGAGGAGAGGAAGAGGAAGAAGAGAGAAAATCAAAAGAAGACCATTTAAGTAGACTGGACTATAACTGAGTAAACTCCTAGAAATATAGAACACCAAATAGCCAAAGATAAACTTAATGTTAGCTCTACCTCCAAGATACTTGGGCAACGGATCATACAGTAAAGAGAGAAGGAAAATAAAGACTACTGAGGAAAACTGGCATGCCTTTTCCTTGTGTTAAATGGGTTCCATCACAAAGAGAGAGTTGGCATTGCTGACTACAGGATTGATAAGGAACAATGGCAGCAGGTGTTCATTTGGATGAGAATTCAGACCAAATTCCCACGGGACTCTGTCTCTTTGGCATAACCCCAAGAGGCTTGAAAGAGAACTGTCAAATGCTGTAAACTTATCCAGCAGCCATATTTTAGGATTCTCTAAAAAGAGACCAAATAATAGAAAGCTAAAATAGTGGGGTTTTTTTTCATCTAAATGTTACCCATTCTATCTCTATGTATTGCAATTTTTAGGAAACAGAAGTTAAATCAGCATCTCTTGCACAACCTAGAATAGACGGACTTTGAATTCAGACAGGTTTCACTGCCAAGACTCGTGACTTTGAACAAATTACTTATTTAATGTGTCACAGCTTCCTTATCTTTTAAGGAGGATACTGAAACCCCTCTATAGTATTGTGTTAAAGGTATTTTAAGATTATTCTGAATAGCAATTGAAAGAGTGTTATCTGTAGTTGGGTTGTTCATTATTTTATATCCATACCAAAATTTTATAGAAAGAGGAGATGCTAAAACATAAATTGCATAATTTTGAAATATGTACTTATTGACTCTCAAATTGGTTTTATTATTTCCTAAACTTATAAACTACTTTAATTTTAAATAAATTAAAAAATAAAATCTAAGAAATAAAAATAAAATATATCCGTCTTTATTAAAGCAAACTAAATTTAAGTCTCATTATTTTGATTTTGTAAGCAGCAAAAAGTGAGTAATTTTTCTTGATAGATTTCAACACATTCATATGTACATATTCATATACATGTATGTGTGTATATAACTCAATAATAATAAGAGCTAACATTATTTCATTAAAATTGATATATAGTATCATCTTTAAGTAATCTTAAAGGCTAAGGCTATACTGTTAAGTATGGAAGACCTTGCACAGCACAACCTTCAGTGCTCAATGTGTGGAGCTGCTTACACTGAATGACTCCAGGCTGCTATGTTGTGGTGTGTTTTAGTTTTCTTAGGATTTTCTATTCCTAGGAAAAGTGTTTCTTTATTTGAAAAATGGAAATAGCCCATATCTACCTCCCCAGGTTACTACTAATTAAATATTTCTGGTGAGGATATTTGTAAATCATAACAGTACACAAAAAAAGAAAAGTATTACTACATTATTACATTATTACATTGCCTGAGTACTAGGCAAATGAATACTAGTCTACAAGTAACATGTCACAGAACAAATTGATGGCACCTTAACACAGAACCAATCAACTTCTTTAAGTATCACCTGACTAGAAAATATTTACAAAAAAGATTTAGTTAAGATGATCACAGGCCTAGAATACTTTACAAATTCTGCCAGTATCTGTTGAATGGTGTAGGGTTCGAATGTGTGTGTTTGTGTGTGTGTGTGTGTGTGTGTGTGTGTGTGTGTGTGTGTGTGTGTGTGTGCTTACTTCCTGTAGAAGAAGTCTTATCTCATAGTTTGCAGCCTTCTTTTCCAGTTTCAAAAGAAAAGTGTAAATGGACTTAAATACTAAAGTATTTATTTATTACAATCTCTAAACTTGTCTGAGATTTTGAATTCAGAAAAACCAAGGCAACATCATATGCCTTTAACAGCTCTTTTCACAGTAAATTAGATACTTGATTGTGTTTTAGTTTCTGGAAATCCTAAGCATTTTGCTAATATCTATTATTTTCAGTCATCAAGCTATCTTTTTTTAGTTAAAACAAAAAGGTTGCATACATCAATCATATTTATGTCCGAGGTTAATTCGGTCATTACAATATTCATTTAATCTGATAAAAAGCTGCAAATGTATTCAGTCCTTTGATGTAATTTCAGCAAATCTGCAAAGAAAATCTTGTCATCTTTGAATACCCAGTGGTTGAAATGTGATAGCAGTTTCCATAATATCTCGAACTAGGCGTAATTCTTGCATTTGCAAAATAAATCTAAGTCAACACTTGGTGTGATATTACCAGTGATTTAAATTGGGATTGAGAATATGCCCAATGTGGTATGATTGCAACAAGTAAACTGAAGTGAGATAAGGGGAGGGAGGAAGTAGTGAAACAGGTAGGAGTGGTGCTGAGGTGGGCACAAAGGAAAAAGGAAATGAGATTTAGAAAACAAAATAAGTTCTATGTACTGTCTGTAAGTAAGAATTGGAGGAGATCTCAAAGGTGAGGGTGGAAATAAGACTGCATGTGAGATGGGTGGGGTAGGATCTCTTGGAGGATAACACTGGGGCAAGAAAATGAATAGTTTATTAGAGCCAAAAATAATTTTCATGGAAAAAGTATGAAAGTAAGGCTCTCCATAAAACATTCATGAAGTCAATGAATGCCAGTAGTGCTGATGATGCACATAGCCAAAACATAAACCAGAATATATGTCTATATGTAAATAGTTTACAGTCACATAGTCTACTGCCTAGAAAGACTATCTCTTAAGAATTGCTTCCAAAACAACTCTAGCTTTATTACAGGAAAGATTTCCAAATATGACTATATCTGAAAAACAATTGATAATAATAGTTTAGTTGATGTCATTAAGATATTTCACAGTGACAGCATATGCACTATTTATATGCTCCATCTTAAAGGAGAAATTCACTGAAGAGTACTGCATTATACATTTCATTCTCCTGTCCTCTCTCCCACTCCTGTTCCTCTACCTTCTCCTTCCTATATATCTGTCTTCATTCTCTGCCTTCCTAAACAAACATATAGGGAAGTCCCTTCGGAAGATTTCATCTTTTTTTCCTACAAAACATTTCTTTCCTAGAACTATATACCTACCAAAGGTATTTTGGTTCTAAAATAAAATTAGGCTGTGTCAGACGTTGCTTATTACCTTCCTAATATCTATTTCCCTCCTGGTTTTAACCAACCGAATTCTCATTTCATTTGGGTGGCCATGTATCCAGCTAACAAGCAAGCAAACAAACAAATCCTAAATTCCTTGGGTTTCTTTGTAACTAGGAATGGTGATCTAGATATAGTTCCTTTCCACTTTCCATCTTTTTCCACCACCACTACCTTACTCATAGAAATATGGAGGTAATTCCTAAGAGGTAGAACAGATAACTTGAAAACATGAGGATAAAAGCCATTACTGAAAAATGCATGGAGATTAAAAAAAGGAACCTGGTCTTTTAAAACATCTTGATGGCCATAGTCGCTTTGAACTGACTTCCTCCAGATGTCCTATTAACTGAAAAAGAAGCCCCCGACTTGTAACTTTGTTATTGCTCCACGCAGCCAAATACTATCTTAACCGAAACACAGGTGATCACTTCCAAGCATTTCATTCTTCTGAAAACATAAAGATAGAATGTCTGTAAATTTTGTTACGGTGATTTCTGAGAATTATTTCACTCAATTATTTGCCTTTATAGTTAAAATTACAAATCCTTATATTTTAAAAAGAAAATATCTATCTCGGTTTAAGGGACTTCCCTAAGGTTATGCAGCTCGCCAGAAGGGCGGCTAGCTTTATACTTTTGTCTTCCAATCCATGACACAGGGTGTGATTTCCTTACTTATCCCAACAATATGGATAGTTCACTTGATGTTCATGTTAATAAAGAATAATAAGATTTGTGTTTATTATTTTTTTTAAGAATAAACATAAATTTAACTATGCTTCCTTATAATCACAGTCCTTAAAATAAAATTGGTAAGTCAGTAGCTTGATCATAATCAAAGATCCCTAATTTATCTAACTGAAGTTAGAAGAATGTGAACCCCAAATCCCTCAGTAAAAATACCTCATGTCTCAGTGCTACCAAGAACATCATACAAAGTGACCACAGAAGTCCCACATTGCTTTAAAGAGGGAAAGGGCTATGACATCATCCTCATGAATGAATAATATTGGAGACTGAATTTGCAAAACACTTCAGAGATAAAATTACTTTGCTTCTCAATGTATTATAAAACTTAAGATCTATTCCGTATCAAAATATATATATATATATATGGAAGGTGCTCCTGTTAGTCTGCTTTTACTATCTCCAAACAAGGCTGCAATTAGTCTGTTATGGACCTTCCTGTGGACAGCAGAGAAAGGAGTGATCCTGTCAACAGGTTTTAGGTACTGGAGGAAGGAGCAGTCTTGCTGGAGAGGGAGGAGGGAGCCACAGTCTGGGGCAGAGGTGCCAGTTCTGGTTGAGAGCCCTGAGGGCAAATCCATAAATAACAATAAAAGAATATATAGCAAACATTGCGTTAGATTACACAGAAGCACAGAAGTAATGAATATTAGAGACATTACTGTAATCTCTGCCTCCCAATCCTATGAAGTGATCCTGGGAAGTCCATAACGAGAGTGGTAATAAAATCTTAAAGTCCTAAATATCATCCACATGCCTTTCTTGAGCCATTATTAAACATGATTCAGTACTGTATGTTCTAAAGAAAATGTGTCATAGTGACAAATTGTTAAGACATATAACCCTTAAACCTCATAAATGTATACAATTCTATCTGTGAAAGAACTCGAACTGTTAACACACAAAGACTCACAACTTCCCCCTCCTCTGTCCACTTAATTTTTCTCTTTTCTGTGTGCTGCAAAAAGAAAGTTCAGATGACTTTTGGACTGTTTTTCTGGAGAAAAAGTTCTGTAAGAAAAAGAAGTACACTTCTCACATGAGGTATCTACAGGAGTCAAATTCACAGAATCAAAGAGTGGAATGGTGATTGTCAGGGCCTAGGGAGAGGGGGAAATGGGGAGTTACTAATCCAAGGGCATAAAGTTTCAGTCCGACAAGATGGATAAACTCTAGAGATTTGCTATACAACATTATACTTATAGTCAATAATATTTTATACAGTTAAAATATTAGAGGGTAGATCTCATGTTGGTGTTCTTTCCACACAAAATAAAAAGAAAACCACGATCCCCAGAGAGCTACTTACTGAAAGGGAATATAATTTTTCTGGGACATACCTTGTGAGACCATGTCATCAAAAAAGAGAAAAGATCAAGATGACAATATAATGGAAGGGAGACAAGTGAGATCTTCTGAAATTGGAGAGTTTAGAGATGCTAGAGATTGGAAATGGACTGACTATTAACATGCGTAGTTGTGTTCGAGGGAAATATGAATATGGAAGAAAAATTCTGTTTGGGTCATCCTTTAAATTCAGCTCTGCTTCAGAATAGGACTTCAGAAGTACTTTTTTTTTTTATAAACAGTTCAGTTATTTTATTTTGATGTTTAAAATAATTTGAAATATTTAAAACTGTTATTCTGTGAAACCTTCCTTCTGTGAACATTTATTTTTCATCATGAAATTTCCTAGAAGAAACGAATATAAGAAGATTCTCCTTAGAATAGAATTTAGTATTTATAACTTGATGATTTTGGAAGTGCTAATCAAACCTCCTCTTGACAAATGTATAGGCCAACTGCCTGAGCTGAAAGTACTTTTTCAGAGTTGTTCTAGACCTAATGTCTTTCCAGGCCTGATCTTTGATTGACGGTATCTTACTGGCTTCTAATTTGGGTTTGGAATCTGCTGAAGTCCTCAACATGTTTGTGGCCAATAGTGTTTCACAGAGACATTAGCTTTATGGACATATTAGACTTTCTCATTCCTCCCTCTCTCCCTCTCTCTCTCTCATTCTCTCTCTCTCTCTCTCACACACACACACACACACACACACACACACACGCACACACATACACAGCTAACCAAGGAACTTTCCAACATCCTACTACCAAACCTAATGTAAAATGTTTTCAAACATACCCTGTTCTCCCCTCTGTTACAAGAGAAGTATCCTTCTATTTTAAGACCATTCCTCAGACCTGTGTTTGGAGGGTTCCTATCCTTTCTCAATCTCTCAGGAACCACAATACATCAGGAATTTATATCCTTCCTCTTCCACACTTCATCTTCTCCCTCTCTATGGGCTCTTTCTTCTTAATATCAGAATTGCTTAGGTATCAATAACGTACACCAAAAAAAATCCCTTAACCTCCTGTGCCTGCAAAATGCTGGCTCTTGCCTTTTCACCTTTTACCCAGACTTCTTACAGATACTGACTAGAATGTCTAACTTCACTTCCGTGCTTCCTCTTACTCTCTAACCTACTGCACTCTGCCTTTCAACTTCACCACTTAAAATTACTGTCTAGGTTTTCTCTCTTTGCTTCTTCTACTCTCACTCCCTATCCTACTGTAGTCTGAAGTATAATTTATCACACCATTATAAACTGCATCCTTGACCTCTTGACAATTGACTCAATTTTTCTTCCTTCCTTCTTTCCTTCCTTTTTTCCTTCCTTCCTTTCTTCTTTCTTTCCTTTTCTTCCTTCCTCCCTCTCTTCCTTCCTTCTAATATTCTCTTGCCTTGACTTGGATCAGACCGATTTCTGGTTTTCCTCCTACTTTGCAGGTCTTAATTTACTTGGCAAGCTACTTTTCCTCTGCCTGTCTCTTCAGTAATGACCTTCATTGGGATTCTTCTTTATACTATTTTTTCCAATTCAAACACAAGTGGGTTTGAAAAGGCAAGGCTGTAATCATGTTAGAGAGATGAGACTCGATTCTAAAACAAGAAACCACAGAAATATTTTAAACGGGACATTATTTGCATTTTAGAGCAAACACTTCGATACTGTATAGATGATTTATTTGTTGGGCTCCATATTGGAGAGATATAAAATAACTGCAGAATTAGAACAGTAGTAGCACATACGTATGGAAAGGAAGGTACTTGTTCATAAAATATTTAAAAGGTAAATACTGTCCTTTTTGACTGGGCATTGGCTGAGTGGCAAAAGGGAGGAAAGGATCAGAGATGACTACTCTCTGGTTTGACTTGGGTATTGGATTATTATGGTGCCTCCAACTGAGATAGAAAAAGAAGACAAAGTTCAGCAGAGATGACAAAGTCTTCTTTGGTCACACTGAAGCTTTTTGCTTGTTCAATTTTTTCTTAAAATTTAACAACTAGTTTTTAAAAATGCACATAATGAATAAGTAGACTCAACTGTGTCACCTAAATTCATATTTTTAAACAAGTACATTTGTATGGTCTCCACAAGTCCAGTCCCCACAATGAGAAGTTGAGTTTTAGTCCTTTAACATTTCCTGGTGAGCCTTGACTTTGATTGAATAGTGATTGTTTATAAAAAGTATATACACATACATGAAGAATAATTGCCTTCATCCAAATGTATGGTAAAATATGTCATTTGACTACAATCACTATGTCTTTGAAAGGCTGAATGGCTAAAAGCCTACTTAAAGTTATTTCTGGAAACTATGAACTTATATTCAAATATAATTATGTGATGGTGTGTGCTAACATCTTTCAAATAATCAAGCAAATAGTGAAATACATCGATGGTTAATGAGACTAGTAAAGAGACTGTTACCTAGAAAATATTTAAAAAATATTAGAATCTCAAATAAAAACTTATGTGCTATTTTACTGTAATACTAACAAAGTCGTTTCTTTTAAGAATTTATCTTCCCTTTGAAAATAGCCAATAATCAATATTTGGATAAAAATTTTCAATGAAATAGATAAACAAATTTATGGAATGTTTACATGTGATGATGAATAATTTAGATTTTGGCACTGCATTATTCTATTAACGTTGATTCTTATTTTATTTGATTAGGTTAAATAAACAACCATTTAATATTTCATAGGAAAAAAAATCAAACAAACTAGCAATTTGGAATTAAATAGTCCTTATTTGAATCCTTTCTCTGTCACTTGTTAGTAGTGGGACTCTGGGGAAACTGTTTCCTCTATTTGAGGTAAGGAATGGTAAGGAATAAGAAAATAGTTTGGTGAAAAATTCAAATTAATACCTGCAATATAGAAGATATTGAAAATCAGTGGTAATTATTTCCCTTTCATTGTATTTGGATTTGCTAATGTAAAACTTGTCACTGCAAATTTATTGTGTCAAATTTTGACTTCATAAGTGAAGATATTTTAAAATACATGTATTATCTTTTAAATATATCAATTAAAAACAGTCTTCACTTGCAATTTGCATACAATATACTGATCTAAGTTAAAAAACCAATATTTTCTTTACTAAAGTAATTCATATGTGAAAATTTATTGGTTTTGTCCCTGGATTTCCTTATCTTTCCAGAAAGTTTTAATAATAAGCATTTTAAAATGTGCCATATATTTGTTTGAATACCTTTGTTGAGTGATATTGAGATTGATATTGGTACCTATTTCATTGACAGTTTTGATGCAAGATCAAAGATATTAAAAATTTCACAGCATGGGAAAAATGACTCCAATTAGTGAACTCTGAAGTCTTTCTTGGAATTGTTCTCTTGATCCTTGAAATAATTAGCACTGCCCTCCACTTCTTCAAAACTCACAATCTTAAAATCTCTCCATTTTTGGTTATATCCTTCTAAAGCGCTTAACTATTCTGATAAAATCTAGATCACTCTCTGCGGCCTTGACTGCTCTCTTCATACTGAATTCCATGTTTCCAAACCCATGTTTTATATTGCCATGCAAGTGGCATGCTCAGAATTCAAACTCAACATCATCTTGTCCTCCAAAGTGGATCCTCTTCTTAAAATTGTTATTCCCATCATTGATCCCATCATCCTACTCCTAGCTCCTTGGGTTCAGAATTCAAGTTATTGCTCATTCTTCACTTTTCTCTCAGAGAGTTCAAAACCAGTCCTGTCAATCTATGTGTAGCTTTTTATTCCTATAGCTCTTGCCTTGGTCCACGTTTGATCACATCCCACCTAAACTGCTATAAGGGTACACCAAGTGATTTTCCTTCTAATTATCTGACACACTAATGCAATCCATCATTTAAACATCAAAGTTCCAAATCCGAGCCTTAGCTTTAGAGGCTTCCATCCTCTGCTCACTCTACCATTCAAAATGTATCTGCCTCTAGAACTCTATTCAAATATTTGAAATTTAAACCTACTAGGTATATATCTACTTCCACAGTTTGTCTGTTTCCAATTAATGAATATTTAAATTTATTATCCCATTATAAAGTAATTTCACAAACACAAAACTGTTTTTAGTACTCCATGTAATTACCGATCCTATAAAATTAAGATACATGGGTCACTGAAAAAGTAACAGGTACCAAGAAATTTAAATCATTTTTATATTTTGCATTCAATAGCAAGAAAAATCATAACAATAAATTTACTTATTTATGGTTTATGGAAATAAAAGTTAAACTTGAAGAGTTGAAAAAATAAAAAGGAATTTAATTATACTGTTTGTATGTTTTAATAAACAGTAATAACCACAGTCAAATTTTGCAAAAGATAAAATTATTTATGTATACTTATATAAACATAACTATTTTTCAATACATCTATTTTGAAAGTTTAACCAATGCAAACTTTAACAGGCATATTTTCCTAGTGCTACTATCTCTGATAAAATAGTTTTATATTAATATTTTTAGAAAAATGGTTCTATGATTAGGCACAAAATAAATGTTCAGGTATGTTTATTTAAACTTTATAAGATAAAAATAGTTTTATGTTCCATATTGCTATTTGAAGACTTAAAAGAAGAGATAGTAACTCTTGATAGGTCATTGGATAATAATACTTAAAGCCTTTGGGACATGACTTACCATGAAGAATTCTCATATAAAAAACTATTACTTTTAACTCAAAGAAGAAAAAAAATTCTTCGCAGAATTTCCTATCATGTATATTTTGGAACAATAGAAATGTGACCTTAATCAAATGCCATAGTCTAATACAAGATCTATAAATATATGAATGGACAAAATATTCCATGTTATTTTGTCATCAACATATTAGTTTAAATATTTTAAGGCCTTTGAAAGTTTACAATGCATGAAAATGTTCTTCAACTAAAATTATAAAGTCCCTTTGCTTAGAGCAGATGCATAACTAAAATGTATTGTCTTATGGAAGTTAGAGTATATTTTCTATTACATTAATTTAGCATTTTATCTCATTAAGTATTTATCATTTTATCTTATATGTCAATGTAGTATTTTATTTAGCGTTTTATAAAATGATCAGAGTTTAGGTCCCTAACTCAAATGTGTCAACGGCTTGAGACAATCTATATCTAATACTTGGAATAAAACGGTTTTATGCTAATCTTAATTGAGGACACCACTATCTAAAATTACTGCTTTTGCAAATATAAGAATATAAATTCAATCTAAACTTTGGTTCATCTCTCTTTTGAAATATGTAACATTTATAAAAATGGTTTTCACTTAAGAATTACAACCACCTTAAATGAGTCTCACAAACAAAATATTATGAGGCACCTTGGATTGAAATGTTTTGTTAGGCAAACCATCACTGACTCTCTGACATCAAATATGCAAAGTGAATAAAAGGATGAAAGTGCTTATGACTTTTTAAAAGATATTCAAAATGATACATTTGTAAAATACTACTTTGCTTTCATGATTTAGTTAAATCCTTTTATGTATGTCAAATTGTATGTCACCCTTTTCCTCTAATGTGAAATGAAAAAAAAAAAGACACAAAGTTAGTATTTAGGACTACCAATGTTTTCAAGCCTAGTGGATATATGTGATATGGCTTCATGATAAACAGCTATCTTACTGGTTCAAAAAACAAAAAGTTCGAGAAAGGCAAGAGTATTAAGGGGTAGTTTAAGTCAAATTTGATAGTATTATTGATATCTATCACCATTAAATTATTAAACACTAAAAATATTTTTTTCATATTTCAAGTTGATCCATGAGTCTCTAAATGTCGTCACCACTAATTAGTGGCACCATGGAATTCAGAAACAAATCCTTCCTGAAGTACACAATGGAAAATACTTTAATAAGTGAATACCCAAGACTCTATAATACTGTTACACAAAGAGAACTATAATAATGGTCAACACATAGCTTTTTAAAAATGTACTATTTGTCACTAAATGCACAGCCATTATAACAAGAAACCTTTTGTGCTTTAAAAGGGTATGTTTCTCTCAGTAAAATATTTATGCTTTTTAGAAATTACCAGACTATATAGCTCATCCACAACAATTTCACTGTTATTGCATAAAATTGTAAATTATTTCTTTTAAATTATTAATGCAATGGAAAAAAGAATTTTTTTAGGCTCATAGTCTTTTAAAAGGACAGCATAATAGATGAAACAAACTAAGATGACAATTTCAGCATTTAAAATCTACACAAGATAATTCAAACAAATGTTATGACATTTAAGATAATGAAACCCTTCATTTATTCTACTATCTGGTATGAGTTTTATTTCACATATAAGGAGTCAGAACAGATGTCCAAATATTGTAATGCCAAAAGAAAGTTAGGGCATATCTTGATTAATACCCTCAGAGAAGCTTGTAGTGTCTCTTTAAAACTGGCACGCCTTATCTCAAAACAAATATTCAAAATACATTCTAGAAAATATAGCTAGGCAAAGCACTCCCGAGACAAAAAGAAAACAATAAAGCTCAGTATAACCCTTTTAGCAATGTGAGTTGCATATTATTGACAGACCATTCATTGCAATCAGCAAATGATTAATTGCAAATTTGTTGCTAAATTGACCACAAAAGAAAAAAAAAAAAAAAGACACAAGCTTCAGGCTACAGTTAAAGAGGAAAAACTTATGTTAAAAATGATTGGAGACTTTTTGTAATGAATTAATTCAAATCAATATGCTTGTTGACTACACATTGGAATAATGACTTCCTTAAATAGCAAAGGTCCTCATTATTGTAGACATTCAAATTAATATTTAACCTACTGACTTGCATTTTAAAAATTATTGAAGTACCACTTTTTGCCTTACCTTTAACAAATAGATAGTCCATGTTTTATCAAACATGTGCATAAGATTTGTTTTTTATTTCAAATGTAGATTGCAGAAATAATGGCCATATGGTCAAATTTATAATAACTGCCTGAAGCAATTTGTTCTTGAATTTTTTAAGATAAAACTCAGTGGCATATTAAAAATACTAAAGGTGATAAGATAGTATAATGGATGAGTATTTGTTTCTTAGTTACAAATGGCTGTTATTTCTTTGCAAATATAGCACCTTTTAGGAGTTCTTTTATTCGGAACACAGTGATTCAAGGAAAAAAAAGAATCGTGAAGTGGTATATTATACAGATACTTTGTTCAAAATGAGCATTTTCAAACTAACTTTCAAAATAATTTCCTGAATAAATATTTATTGAGCACCTTACAACATGCCAAATATTGAGCTAGGTTCCAAGTTGACAAATCAAATAAAACATATCCTGTGCTTAGGAAAATCATAATCCTTGTCAATCTCTTCTTCCTTGTCTTATATTTCTTTGAACCTTACTTGGGATACATCAGTGATAAAGAAAAAAGGATAATACTCTGAAGTTCTTGAAAACAGAAGCGATTTTCTTTTTTGCAATAAAACTGAAAGTAGGTGAGAGTAGCATTGCTTCAGATATTATAATTACTATTAAAATTATGTTGGTGATTATGCAGTCCTATTTTCAGATAGGGTATCAAAAATCAATATACCTAATAGGAATGTATTTCTAAAACTATGTGTGGGTGCTTCAAGATGTAGATTGTACAAGGCGGGAGAGTGGTAAGAAAAGTGAACATGTTTAATTTTCAACACTCGCCCTCCATTATACTTGAGGGAAAATTACTTCAAACTCTGAATTCCATTCTCCACATCACAGAAAGTATCTTCCTTGGTCAACTCTATGCTCCTGAGTTCATCAAACAGGTCATTTAACAGAATGTGTCACTATATTCTTCAGTACCCATCCAGTCAGGCACAAGTGAGTGTAAAGAGCCTCAGCTACATAACCTAAAGAACAGCAAAAGACCCAGAGCTAGTAGGCAAGAACTAAAACTTGACTAGATCACCTGGAAGAATAATAACTTTTGATCTGGATATTACTATACATATAGTTGAGCAAACTGAGGTTTGACGATGTTGGGTAAATTGTGCAAAATTGCAAAACCAATATCTGGTTACAACTAATATTCAAATCCAGTTCAACTGCCTCCCTCTGCTCAAGGAGATGGCAAGTCATCTTATATACACAAAGTCACCAAATGCTGAAAGAACTGTTGTACATCACCAGGAGGCACTCAAAGGAGGACAACTGATATTCTAAAACTACTAAAATTCACATTTAAAGTTTTGTTGTACATTTAACTTTATTAATAAAAACAGACATTTAATATGTCTTTACTTATTTTAGATTTTTATGTCCATTTGTATTGAGTTAATTCTTATAGTTTAAAAATATATGGGGAAATAATCACTTTTTATTCTATCTGAAGGGTTTAAACTTAGTTGAGGAATATATTTCATTACAAAAGGTATATAATTTATTTCTACTCCTTAATTTGTGAAAGTATTTTTTAAAGCAAACAAACATTGTCTTATTGAAGCAAATTTGCCACTTTACGCATTCTCCTTAATAGCATTTGTTAAAGATGCTTACCTTGCTTAAATGTCTTTAAATCTCATTAAAATATATTCACAAACTTAAGTGTACCATTTTTTTTTAATTGCTCCCCTAAGGATACATTAATATAGCCAACTTAACACACGGTATTATAAAATCATAGAACTACAAATTTAAAAAAAAACATACACAAGCCATGGAATTTTAAAAACGTGAACATTTTTTGGATATTCAAGCTTAGAGATTCAGAGAAATAAGTGTTAGTGCTGAACCAAGAGTAGAACAGAAGTCTTTTACATTAAAATGTAAGCATCCTTCTTCTTTTAAGATAAATCATACAAATTTAAGTCTATTGAAAATAATTTCAGGGAATCACCATTTTGTTGTTCTTTTTGCTGCAAAATGTGTACCACTCTATCAGTGACTATTAGGATTTATCCATAGGCACTTGTCAGCCTTTTTGCTAGCAAGGACAAATAGGACTTAACTAATTTGGATTGCGGAATGAGAAAATATTCATTCTAATAGACTGAAAATGTCAGAAATACTAATTACTTCGTATAGCAATATAGTAGTTTACTTGTTTGCCTTAAACTTACTAATCGCTCTCGTGTGGGAAGTACATTACAATTGGTAGAAAAGGGGAGGGATCACTGGAAGATGGAGGTAGAACAGCGGGTTTGAAGAGGAAGAAAAGACATTGTGTTTAAACATGAAGGGCTTTGAGAATATGAAGGAAGAGTTCTAATTTGTTTTGGACAATCCAGCACTTATCACGAGTTCTTGAACAGAGGGAAGAAAGGGGTATTTGTTAGAGATGGGTCTCATTCTAAAAAGATAGCTGTAATTCTTTTTTGGAGAGCTTACACTATTACTACATAAAGGTTTTTACACAGATTTCTGAAGTGGTAAGACACAGCAAATAATGCCCCAAATACAGTCATGCTCAAATTTATTTTCTGTCCTTTTTACTGTTTTTTGTCCAAGAATATAGTTCAGTTTATTTTGGGTTAGCATCTAGGAGCTATTTGAGGCACAGAATTATCAACTTTGGTGGGAAGCAAGGCTTTATTTGATCTAAATATATATATGCACATATATATATTAGTTCCATTTTTTAGTATGTTTTTCTCATTTGGAACTCTTCACAAGAAAGATGGGTGAGCTTTTTGCCATCATAACCTATACAGACATCATTTTTATTGGCTATCAATATCGACTATAAAATATTTATTTTAGTTTGACTTATCTGTCTTCTTGGTTCTGTAACTGTCTCCCTCAAGCCGAGCCCTCTCTTTTAACTGCCATCACCCCCCCCTCCCCGGCCTCCGCCTTTTGGGTCTAGTTGAATCTCGGCTTCTTTAATCTGTTTATTCTACTGTAACACAAGTCACTTAAGGCCCTAATCATAAGACAATCAGTTTTCAATATGTTCTTAAATCAATAACTTGTGACCCATCACTCAAAAATCTTAGGGAAACTATAGATAACATCTTAACATAATGCCTTTGTTCTTACTCAGAGAATAAAAGTAATGAAAAAGATCATGAGGTGCTGACTGCAGGTTCACTTTGCAGAAAAGAATGAGAATCGAGCTCACCTCAGCATACATGCTTAAGGACTCAGGTTTAAGACTAAGATTTTTGTTAAGACATTAAAAATGTTTAAGGTCCCACCTAGTAGGGCTTCTAAGGCTCTTAAGAGTACATGTTATAGACTCTATTAAGGTCTTTTAGATGCTTATAGGGTATTTAAGAATCTTAATGGCATTGTCCCAAGTTAGTCAACCCAAGTTAGAGAGAAGTCTTTATCAGGAAGAGATATATGGGTAGCCTGCTGTCTTACGGAACAGATTTATAATTTGACGCATAGAAAGCATGCAGTTTTTAAAGGAACTCTTCTAGTTGGGCTGAATGAGACACAGAATACAAAATGAAATGAGGTTGTTGAAGCCCCAATCTACTATGGGAAGGTAGCAGGCTGAGGAAACTGTTTAACAGAAAACATAGCTGTCCTTTTCTGTACAAATAAAGAAAAACAAACAAACAATAACTCAGAAAAGCAGAACAAAGAGCTCAGAAAATCATCTCCAGGATGCTGAACTGGGTATTGAACAAGAAACTGGCAGTACATGCTCTGCTGGATTTCAGAATGAACCACTGACCTCTTTGTACCTTGCATTCCCTCACCTTTTGAATGAGAGTGTCAATTGATGTTAACCCCATGCCATTTTATGTTGGGTGTGTATAAGGGATGTAGATAACTTGTCTCTTTAGTTAATAGGTCTCAAAATAAATCATATTCAAAAAGTCATATCTGAGGTTCACTTAGGAACCTCATCTATACCTGGAACTGATTGAAATAAGGTTCTAGACTTTGAGCTGATGCCATAACGGGATAAGGCTTTTGGGGATGTTGGGAGATGGTTAGTATATTTTGCATATGACATGGCCATAAATTTAGGGGGCAAGAGGGTCAATGTAGTAGCTTGTCACAGTACTGGCTGTAATTAATTCTATCCTTATCTGTTCACACATCGTATCCCAGGAAAAGACGCAGTCTATTACTTTTTTCTTGAATCTGGGCTTGACTAACAGAATGCAGTGAAAGTGATATTCTATGTCTTATAGTTTCCACTTGTGTCCTTGGAAAGTTTGTTGGTGAAATGTCTGTTTGGGGGCGAGTTGGCCTCCATGTAAGAAACCCAAATAACCTGAGACCTCCATGCTGTGAGAATACAGAGAGGCCTTCTCATCAGGGAGAAAAAGAGAAAAGACAAGCAGAACGAAGGTACCAGACATGTGAGTGAAGAAACTATTTTGGATATAGATCCTCCAGGCCCAGCTGCCAGAGTGAATGTCCATGAAGCAGAGATAAATCACCCACTGATCACATTCCCAATGTCTGCCTTACAAAATTATAAGCAAAACAAAATGGTTGCTTAAGACATTACATGATCAAGTGGTTTGTTACACAGCAATAAATAACTCTTAAGTAAGCAATATACACCTATACTGTCATTTCGGTATTCATTTATGATTCTGAAATATTTTTGGTAATACTTATTTTTCTGGTACTAAAATGTTATTTACAAAAGTTGGAGCATTAAATATAATGGACAGAAATATAAAGATCACAAATTTTGACATTCGATTGACGAATTAGGTTTAGATTATCTTGGGTTTTATAATTCGTTAAAACTCCTAGGGCTATGTAGCCCTTGAAAATATGATATAATCTATACCACCACTGCCATCACAGTGCATCCCGACTGCAAAACCTCTCTTGCTTCTTGCATTAATCATTCAAAGCCCAGCACAATTTCTACTGTCTGAAAACTCTTACCCGGTATTCTATCAGATTTCCTTTCTCCTTCACCCAAGAGCTTTCTAATACCTTCAGTTTGAACTCTTTCCAAAATTCCCTTCAAGGATTGGTTTACTTATAGAAAACTGAAATCAATGAAAGCACCACTAGACAGCTTAACATTTGAAAAGCTTTGCTCTGTCCTTTGACTTTTTACTTTCACTCCAGTAATTATATTCTTGTCTTTTTTCCCCTTGTGATTATATGCCTCTCTAGGATCTAATTTATGTGACTATATGTTGTGGTGAGTCCTTGCTTTAGAAACATCTGTATGCCTGTACCTCTGCCATTTTTTTTTTTTTTTTTTGCTGCTCAATTTTACACACACACATACAAAGTTCTTATGTACTTCAACATCTATATAAGACCTGCTTGATATTGTTCTTTGAAAGAGATGTGTTGGGTAAGACATGCTTATTACAATCATTTCCAAAATTCAGCTCTACATTTGTGTGACTATCTCTCCAGGAACTGATTAATTCTTGTCTATCATGTTATGCTGAAAAGGAGATTGTGGCTTTAACAAATTGCTTTCTCTCGCCTATAACACTGTAAGGATTACTTACATAATGTATTTTTTCACATATTTTGAATTTATATCATAATCTATATTTTGACTCATTTTTATTTCGGTGCTAATCATTTGATTAAATTGGGAGTACCCTCAAGTCAAGAATTAGGTTATTACCTGCAGTATCATTATTATAGAATTAGTTTTCGAAGATTAGTAGTAATAAGATTAACTCAGACTTAATCAGTGGATCTGAAAAGGGGCTAAAATCTGCATTCCAGTTGCTTCTGGTGCAGACTGCCAGAGACTATCCTACAAAATACTGCTCTATGCAATGAGGATGAGATTCAAGACAATTTTCTGAGTAATGTAAAGCATGGAGAGATTAGAGGGCCAACACCAGTTAGAAAACTTTCACAAAAGTGCAAAGGACAGCCAACACTGTTCTGATCTAGACAGTGGCATCGAGGGCAGAAAGGGACAGATGGAAGGTAAACTAGCTATTAAAAAGTTCCTGAAACTGTTTTCTATTAAAGCCGCCTTAAAAAATGAAAATGCACTGTTGTAAGCACTAAAACAAACACAACCAAAAAGATGTTTTCTTAACTGGGAAATTATGATGTGCAGTTATGTTTGGTATCTAAATGCAAATTTTGCATGTAGGCTGCATTTATGGAAGAACCGAAAACAACCATAATATACTATATCATATAGAAACAAAACAAACTAGCTGTACTTGGCATAGTAATGATAAGCCCTTTAAATTAAATCTTTATGCAGATTCTATTTTATACTCCAAACTTTTCATGAAGCCTTGTGTAATTCTGATGTGTAAACCAACAAATAGATATGCTCTGTGTATTGAGTAGCCTGTTTGGGTACCAGCTGGCTTGGCTGTATGCCTTTCTAATGGTAATGAAGTCACACAGCTGCTAGGACAATCAGCTGGAGTTCAGATTATCACTAGCTAAATGGATATCCATTGACTAGCTTCTTATCCGGACTCATTAAAGTTCCGTATTGACAAACGAGGAGTGGCTAGAGGTTTACAGCTAAGATGCATCTAGAGATGAACTTGTTGCCTTTTTTTTTTTATGTCCTATAGCTATTCCTTGTGATTCACAGAGTATCATTCATCTATTTGAGATGTGATTTCTAAGGTATTGTAAACTTTTAAGCACTCTTCTACTTACCTTTTTAAAAGTGAACGAATGTTCTGAAGCAAGTGATAACCCACATCAATAAGTTGCCAGCATACGAACAAAAAAGTTACCCAAAGTACTGCTTTTCTCTAAATCAAATAGAAAAAGACACGAATCCCACAAAAAGTCCATGGTTGACTTGAAGTTAATTTTTATTTTAGAGACTCTTACTTGCAGATATTTTAGTGGATAATTTCCAAGATTTGACTCTATCTACACTAGTCAATATGTGACTGAAAACTAAATGATTTCTCTCAACCTAACAAATTAGGTATAGTGTGATCAGTGTCATTTAGTTAACTCTATATCATCTCTTGAACATGCTAAAATCCTCAAGACAACAAAGACTAGAATTCTAAAGGTCAGAAGCAGAGAAAACGCTTTCGTAACATGGTAAAGGTGTCCAGTGCTCTTCCTTTACCACATGCTGTGGTCCAGATATGAGCTCAGTCAGATATGACGTCCCATTTCTTGCACTCATATCCTATTCATTTCACATACTTAAAAATTTTTTCTAACTTGATTTCCCATACTTATCCTCATCTTCCCTTATCTTGAAAACTACTTTCTGTCACAAGTGTACTGCCTTGTGAAGATTTTGAAAATGCTTAGTCCATGTTTTTCAATTTTTGTCTCCAAAACTCAATTTAAAATTGCCTCCTCACTGTGTGTGTGTGTGTGTGTGTGTGTGTGTGTGTGTGTGTCTATATATATATATATATATATATATATATATATATATATATATATATATATAAAATCATTTACCTTAGATGTCGATATCCTGTAGGCTCTTTCTCTTCTCCAAACAGAAAACATATTTTAGCAGATTGTCCTCAAGAAGATATGGGAGTAGAAAGTGTTGGGGCAATATGAATGTGAATGATGCTCAAATGCCCAGTTTATTTGCTTCTTTAAAATGTCCTTGTGTAAATTCTCTATCCCCTCTCTTGATCTGCAGTGTACTTATTTAATTTCCAGGTCTCTTTACTGCTGATTATAAAGACAGAACAACATTCTTCCCTGCCAGTACAGTGATTTAAAATCCTTTCACTTTTAGCTACACCCAAATAGTTCTGTAGGTCTCATCTAATATTTTCAAGTGTATGTGCTACAAAGCAGGACTTATGGTGTTATTAAATGTATAGTCTCTAGTTCAAACTGTGCACTGCACTATGACTAACTGCACTTCTTTGTAACTCAGAATAAAGATTTTGGCAGAATCCTCTTATTAGGGAAGGACAAAATTCCAGGCCTCCCACAAACCAATAAATGCAAACTCACCCACATGAAGGATGTTGTCCTAACTCCAGAGAGCATGCTGAGAGCGAGTCCAGACTTTAATGTAAAGTACATTTCTTTGGAGGCAAAAAACACACTCCTACAGTCAAAAATTACTTCTTAATCATTTTTTAAACTCTTAAAGGGAACGATTAAATTTTCTAGCTTCAAAACATTTATGCATAAAAAGGTAAACGATATGCCCTAAATTGGCACAGTTGCACCAGGATTCAAAATATCTAGCTAACTCAAAATTTTTGAGTCATTTAACTTCTTTTGATCTGATAAGTAAACAGGTGTTTAGCTTTCATTCATTCATTCATTCATTTGTTCATTCACTCACCCACAAAATAAAGATGTGCTATATATTACAAGGCACTTCGATCACAGAATTAGATAGCCATACACAGACCTCTGAAGAGATCATACCTGGGGTCTCTAAGGATCCTGACAGTCCAGGATTGTTTAAAAGTAGGTGAACAAAATATCATTACTCCCTGATTCTCTGTTCAGAGCTATATTTCCTAGCAGGCTGACCACTGACTAGTGCTGGGCAGTAGATTTTAAGTGGAGGTGAGAGCAGTTACAGGTATCAATTCTAGTCATGACTAGTTATGTGTCTAGGATTCCTTCTTTTTTGTCCTCTTTCCCACTGTACACTGGATGATGCCAAGGTGACAATGTACTTACACTATGGCAAAGGTGCTAGCTGTACGTGCCTGGTACCTGGGTTATTTAAAGAATAGGTGTCTGATCCATGGGCAAGATATAACTACTATTTGTTAAGCCATAAAGATTTGAAGGCTTACTTGTTGTTGCAGCATAACTTAGCATAGCTAACTTAATTCAAAATATATATTATTAAAAGTCTCACTCACTGACATAAAAATTAAGATAAATATATTTTTCAGTGCTTTTCATGACAATTACAAAACCTAGCATCCCAATCTCTGGCCCTCAAAATTTAAGAGCATTTAAGCTCTGATATTTTCTCCAATTACTGCCAATTTTACTTAACTCTCTTGAGCACACTATCAGGAATGCTCCTGAAATACTAAATATGCCATGTAAACATCTTAATGGTCTCTTATTAAACAACATTTTCATGGAAAATCCACATATGACTTAAATACGTCAAGTCATAAGGTATATGAAGATGTTTTTATTTCATACTTTGCACAGAGACTTTCAGTGTGTGGGTTTTGTTTTGTTTTGTTTTTTGTTTTTGCTATTTGGGAGTATCTGAGGGTTCCATGTCTTTGTTCACCCTTTCTCTTCAGGTGTCCTCAGAAGGCCATATGTTGAACCAATGTGATGCCCCTTGAAGCAGGTTTTCCTCTTTAAAATGCTACATTTTGCAGCATTCTATGTACTATCCATAGATATTGGCACAGGTCTGACCAACTAGCAAGCAGGCACAATGCCAAACACACAGATGGCATGAGGGGAAAGAGCCAAAAAAAACATGTGAATCAACTGTGGGTATTGATGGCATAATTCCCAGACATGGAGGTCCAAACACTTGTCCATCCTAAGCTTATAGTACATACTTACAGATACACAGATTTGTCAACAACAATAATCTAGCAGTGACAGATTAATTTAAAAAAAATTAAAACCACCTTTGGTTGCTGAGGATAGTTACAAGGCAATAATTCTACAAAGGTTGGTGTTCAGTCTTTTGTCTTTACCCAGGTGACTATTCAAAAGACAATCAGGCAGCCCATTTAAACAAAATTGTTTATCAGTTATAAATAAAGGAAAAAGTATATTTTGGATTTATTCATATAAACTGTACAATAAAAATAGAAGACAAATGTCAATAAACTATGCACTAGGACTAAAGATTGTTTGCACAATAGGCTTCAAATTGTGGCTCTCTTAAATATTCTTCTTTGACCTTCTGCCTGCCTGTGTGATCAACAGTGTATTATTTTATAAACTAGTAAACTTTATCAGAATTGAGCTTATGGGCACATAAAATAGACGGTACATGATTTGAAGTTCTTTAAATGAAACATCCACTTAAAGAATCCCTTTCCTGCTATTTTGGCAGTTTGCCTGAAATTTCTTAAATCATTATCACTTAGTTAAGTTAAGCTAATGTATCTCCTGAAGGTGTGTATTAGAAAGAAAGTATTTTTTTTAAGGACAGAAGAACAAGCAGATTTTGAAATCTTGGGAATATGAGGTGGAATTATTGAAGCAAAGGCCCTTTGGACCTGTTGTAAAAATCCCCCAGAATCTCTTACTCATAAGCTTTACTAAGGACAATTCCTATTAAATTGATTTCAGGGACAGTATCTATTAAATAAGTTCATAGTAACTTCTCAAGGTGGAAAATGCTTAGATTCATTTGGAGCCTAAATAACCTATTATGTTCAAAGTGACTCAGTGAGTGATATATTTAACCCAGGTCTGGCCTCAAATCCAGTGCTATTGTTATTATCCTATCACCCTGCTATTGTACAGAGCTGAACTAGTTTATTTACATAATTTTTACCATTTAAGGTGTGAGTAGGAATATTACATTCAATTTTCACGTGAGCATCTATTATATGATCACTGGCATGTAAGCTTGAGATTTCAATATAACATGGAGAAAATAACTTGCCCTTTGTATGTGAGTGGTTAAATTCTTTTACATTTCCATAATTTACTTAAATTCTATAGCATTTAATACACACATTTAGTCACTTCTATGATCAGACAGCACACTACCACTTTAGTTTTGACTCCTCATAAAGTTATGTCTGTTGCCTGTCATTTACCAAAGGCTGAATGCATACTTCCAAAACAACATACTCACGCTTGCAGAACAACAAACATACAGAAAATGGTGTTTGAGAAGTTCACGTTACCATTATTTTCTTACAAGATACAATTATTTGGCTTTCTTTGATTACCAAGGAGGATCTTAATAAGTGATACATATTCAAAGACTACCCAGAGAGTAAAGTTTTATCATAACTCTTTTCTTGAAAGATGTTAAAATGTCAAGAAATAGGCTTACTCTAAAAGTTCAACTTAGACATGAGGTAGGATTAGAATGCCTGTGGCTTTCTTAAGCCTTCTTTCTAAAATCTCATCCTGAAAACTCAGTTTCTCTTTTATTTGTCTTAAAACATTCCTATAGAGAGTGGCTTCCAGCCATTCCCAAAAGAAAGAAGCTAGTAAGTACTACATGGTTTTGTCAAGTTAAGATATACAACTTGTAAAAACTTAGTTTTACCAGCTTTTCCCTACTAAATGTAATTAAGAAAATGGCTATTAATACACTGTAGAAATAAATTATAACAAGCTAATCACTACAACAGTTTGAAACACCACAAAACATAAAATCTCCCTGATAGCAAAAGTTTACACACCAAAACCTGAAATAACTTATTTAATTTGCTCTGTGGCAATTTATTCTCTTTTTTATTTCTTCCTTCATTCTATTCAATCATGTGGTCATTCATTCATTCATTCATTGAGCAACTGTTGAGCATTTAGTACAAGTCAAGAACTGGGACTGATACAAAGAAGACATGGCACATAGTCAAAAGAAAATTCCTTTGGTATAAGATTCAGAATTGAAAAGATTATATAACTTCAGCAATGAACACATGAAAGGAGATGAGGTTTTCATTCAAGGTAGAAAATTACATCCATTATAAAAGTGCTATTAATAACAGACCTTTAATATTTAATAGAGTAGAGTGATTAAGACAGAACCTATACTTTATTATTCTATCTTCTACCTGTATTAAGTAGGTTTGACCACATTTTTGGGTTATTATGTTTAATTAAAAATAAAATAAAAAGTTGTTTTCATCGCCATGGGGCATAGTCGCTGAAAGTGTCTGTTCAAAGTAATTATATTTATGTCAACAGCTTATTCTGCTTTTATCAAATGCAAATTTGTTGTAATTCCCACTTTCTGAGCATATGAGCATGATGAAGAGAGGATCTTTGAGAGTTTATTTGCTTGACTTTCAGACAAACTTTATCTAATTCTGGGAGCAATTAAGACTCAGATACTATTACCTATATTTTCATATTGTACCAACACAACAATTTTATTTAAAAAAATATATTTCTAATACATCTACTGAATTTTAAGCACTGAGGTTAAAGGAAACGTTTTTATTACAAGTGTTTTCAATAAACACTATAAATGTATTTTATTCATGATTTTCTTAATAGCATTTTGTTTTCTCCAGCTTATTAAGAATACAGTATGATACATATAGCATACAAAATGTGTCACTCCACTGTTTATGTTATTAGTAAGGCTTCCAGCCAACAGTATGCTATTAGTAGTTAAGCTCTTTGGGAGGCAAAAGTTCTACACAGATTTTGACTGCACAGGGGATTTCGGCTCCCCTAAACCCCATGTTGTTCAAGAGTCAACTGTATAACATTTTATTAGATTGTAAGTGTTTTCACAGGTAGGACTAAATGGTGTTCATCTTTATATACTCCCTAGGACCTAACATAATGTTTCATTTAGTGAAAGGGGGATAGAAAGAAATTTAAATGATGAGCATATGGGTGGTTTTCTAAGTATAAAAATATTCTAAACAGTTAATATGTTCTATTAATAGCTGGTGGCTAAAATGTTCTACCTGCTATTTTGTACCTTAATTCGCTGCTATTGCTTTTGGTCTTCAGACATTTTTATGCAGTTATTTACAAAAAAAAAAAAAAAAAAAAACAGTCTGAATCTCTTTTTAAAGCTCCATTTCTTTTCAATGCAAATTAAATCTTTATATCCATAAGATAAATGATAAATGTTAAACATGTATAAAATGCCAACAAAATCTACTAATTAACTTGAGAACTAATTATGTTGGGGTACTCTTTAAATCACAAAGCTTTTGTGGTTCTAGCCAATGAAATTCTTTAATAGCTTTCTAAATTGTGATGTAAATAATAAATCAAACTTCAATCTTCTTACTGAATCATGCAGGTACTCCCTGTCCCCATGTTCAAAAAAAGTGAATAAAAATTGTCTTCCAAAATTTAAAAATTTAAATTCAGCACTGACAAATGAAAACAAACATGAGGATCATATTCCCACCTCAAAATGACTTTTAAAAAATAGAATATTAACTTGACTTTCTTGAAAGCTACACACAACTAGAACACTAGTACTATCAACAGCATTATTTGGACAATGTGCGAATATTTCTAATTATCTGCATTCTAATATTTCTATTATTTGCATTCCATAACATTTTATTGTAACTGCAAAATATCTTTTATTTAAATATTCAAATGTAAAATTTATTATGGATTGGTAACCTAATTATAAAACAAGCAAATAATTCAATATGTCTTTTATTAGCAAAACAGATACTTATCATAATCATGAAGATATTACTTAACACATATTGAGATCATATTTTGTATAAAATAAACATAATTTTAATCTTACCCTGTATCAAATACAGTAATGAAATGAATGTTCTCAATTAATTTTTACCACAGCTTTACAAGAAAGGTACTATTAATTTCCCATTTAAAAGATAATTAGAATAAGGGTTAGTGACCTCAAGATCTCCCAGTCAAAGCTGGGACATTTCCTCAGCAATAAATACTTCTTAAGTAACACTTCCCATGTTTTGAATGTTACAATGTCAGATAACAAATATTAAAACAAAAATAAAAATGGAAATACTCAACATCTCTGAGAAAACTTATTATAGCAGATTCTGTGGTTATTTGCCAGGAAAATAACAAAATCAGTTATGGCAGAGTTCAAGGTCCCATATTAAGAAGTTGTTTGCTTTGAGATAGATTGTCTTTTAGGTGTTCCCGACAGGCAGACCAAACACTTTTTCTCTCTATTATTATGAATAAATCAGAAACTGAATCAAACAATCTAACATGTTTAATAATTAAAATTTGTTAAATTATCTTTTCATTTATCTATTAACTTGCACATCAACTGGTTTCAAAAAGAATTTAGGCACCTCATCCAAAAATGTATGAATCAGAGAGAAAACAAATCAATAAATTTCACATTTCAAGTGTCTAACATCAAAGTATACACACAACATTGCTGCAATCTGGCCAATATACTCAACCTTATGCCTTTTCATCTAAAAATAAGAAGTTTATCATTAAATTATTTAAATAATCATCTTGACTATTTTTCTTAAAGCTACTTGGATTATGAATAAATGACAGGGTTATTTGAGAACTGTAAAAAGATTACTCATTCCAAATTGCTAGGGTAAAAGTTAGAATTAAAAAAAAAAAAAACAATTGTTTCACAAGTAAACAAAACAATCTATCATTCTAGGAATGAGTAAACTATTGTTGGAATTCCTAGCACATGAAACAGAAAAGTAAACCAAATAAAGCACATAATTTGAACAAAGTAATTGGACTAATTAAAAAATATGACTATAAAATTAAATTAATTCAACTAGTTGAAAAACTCAACTATTACTTGCATTCCATAACATTTTATTATAACTGCAAAATGTTTTATTTAAATATTCAAATATAAAATTTATTATGGATTGGTAACCTAATTATATATACTCTCCTCCAGAACCATTATAGCAATACTATCTTAAAAATACTTTCTTGCATACCTGAAGAATTCATTGTACTTTCCAAAACGTATAATTTCTACTCAAGTAGTCTAGGGTTATATTGAAGATCAAGAGTAAGCAAATCAGATTGTGAAGGTCCATATAGATAGTGAAGATGGAGAAAGTTGTGTGGCACACTGAAAAACCCATGCTGCCTCAAGGAATACTCAGAGTCTGTTCAAGCTCAATACTCCACATAGGCAAGACGAGGGCAGTATTGTCTCATTTTGTGATTTTTTCAAAAGAATTGTGAAATTTAGAATTTTATATGTAATGTTTTTTATATCTTTGTCTCTTCAACATTTTAAAAACCATTTTTAAAAGAGTATTTGGCTTATGGGGACTTAGGTGATACGAGCTTTTTCTCAGGAGAAAGAAATACACCACTAAAGGAATTTAAAGGTAAGCTGTCTCTCAAATTTTAGCATGTACCAGAATCACCTAGGAGTCTTGTTAAATACAGATTGTTGGATGCCTGGCCCAGAGTTTGTGATTTAGTAGGTCTGGGGTAGGGTCTAAAATTTGCATTTCCAATACTTTCCCATGTTATGCTGCTGTTGCTGCTTCTCCACTGACCTACATACCATGTCTTCTGTTTCAATGAAAAGGAAAAAATCATGAGCCTGAAGTATGATAAACATACAAGTAATGCATGGACACAAATTTTAATTTTTCTTGAGTATATTTATAGGTGTGGAATTAACTTTTTAAGAAAGTGCCACACTGTTATCTAAAGTGGCTGTTTCACTTAACCTCCCAGAAATTAATGAGAATTCTGTCTTGCACATTCTCTCCATCACTTAATGTTATCTGGCTTTTGATTATAGCCTCCTAGTGAGTATGTAGTAGTGTCACGTTATTTTAATTTGCATTTCCCCTAATGATTAATAATGTGTTCTTCATGTGCTTAACCTTTAAAAGTATCTTCTTTGGTGAAATGTCTGTTCAAGTCATTTGTCCATTTTTTTAAAATTCAGTTGTGTCTTATGATTCTTGGATAAAATTTATTAATATAATCTGTAAAAAGACATTTATCAGATATGTGATTTAAAAATATTTTCCCCATTCTACCTCGTCTTTTCATTTTCTAATGATGTCTTCTAAAGGGCGAATATTTTTTTAATTTTACTGGTTTATTGATTTTAAAATTATGGGCCATGCTTTTACCATTGTGTCTAAGCACATTTTGCTTAATCCAAATTCACAAGGATTTTTGCCAGTTTTCTTTGAGAAGGTTATTCTAAATTTTGGTAATGTGCTTCTTTCTCATATTTTCTTGGTTGGTCTAGCTAAGATTTGTCAGTTTTTTTTTCATCTTATCAAAAAACAAATCTTTGGTTGCATTGATTTTCTCTATTATTTTTCTACTTTATATTTCATTGACTTATGCTCTAATATTTGTCATTACTTCTGTTTCCTTTGGGTTTAGTTTGCTTTTCTTTTTCTGGTTTCTTAAGATTAAAATTTAAGTCTGCGATTTCTTCTTTTCTGATATAGACACTTACATCTTTAAATTTCTCTCTAAACACTGCTCTAGCGGCATCCCTAATTTTTTCATGTTGGGGTTCATTTCTATTTAGTTAAAAATATTTTAAATTATCTTCATGATTTTTCTTTGATCATGGGTGATTAGCAGTCTCTTTTTAAATTTTCACTATCTGGGGTTTCCCATTATTTGTTATATTTTTAATATAATTTTGCTGTGGTCAAAGTAACACCTTGTATGACGTCAATATTTTTACATTCATTGGCACTTGTTTTGTGGAACAGCAAATGATTTCTACTGGAAAATGTTCCATGAGTGTGAATGTTTGAACGGAATGTGTGTACTCTACAGTAACTTGGTGGAGTGTTCCTTATATGCCAATTTAATCTAGTTGGTTGATAGTGTTGTTCAAGACTCCTGTATCCTTGCCACTTTCAGTCTAGTTTCCCTATAAATTACTGAGCATGGAAGAATGAAAAATCCAGGCAATACTGTTAAAATTTCCATTTCTCCTTGTACTCTTTCAGTTCTTGCTTTATACGTTTAGGGGCACCCCATTTAGAAGTGCATATACGTTTAGAACCTACTGATAATTGTCATAAAATCTTCTTTGTCATAGTTCTCATCTTTAAGCACTCCAGTTCTCTTATGGTTACTGTTTGCATGGTATTTCTTTTACCATTATGTTTTTAGCCTATTTATGCATTTAAATTTAATGTGAGCCTCTTATATACAACATATAAGAGGCTCACTTTTTTTTTTTTTTAAATCCATTCTTACAATCTTTGCTTTTTGAGTTGGGTATTTGTTCCATTCCAGTTTAATGTAAGTATTCATATCACTAGAATTATGTATGCTATTTTTGTTACTGTTTCCTATGTCTCATGACTTTTTGTTCTTCTACATCTCCTTTATTGCCTTCTTTCAAATATTTTTAGAGTATCAAGTTAATCTTTCTGCTGACTTTTAAAATTATATGTTATTTTCTTAGTGGTTTTGCTAGTGGTAACAATATGTATTAACATTTGTCAAAATCTAATTCAACTTAATTCTGTTAAATATAGAAGCTCTGCTCTTAGCCTCTCTCTGTTTTCAATTCCTCATGTTAATAGGGATTATAATATCTTCTATAGTGTGTTGCTGTAATAACTAAATGATATATTACATAGAAAATATTTATTATAGTATGCATTGTATAACTAGAACTAATAATTATTCATCTCCCTGCACTCCTCAGCCCTGGATGGAGGCACACAGGCATACTGAATAAACTGATTGTTTTGTACCTCCTCAAATGGCAACTTTAAAAATGTTTGTTTAATGTTAATTTAATAAGAGCTGAGAAACTGATTATCTACTAAATTTTTGTATTTTATAATTATTGCATTATATCCAAAATATAAGTATTTCATATTCTAAAAGTTTCTTAGGAGATATATTAACAATTTAAATTTAAACTTGAAAAAAATTCAATGTTTCTGGAAAACAGCATTCCCAGTGGATTGGTTATAGTTCCTTTCTCTGAGATTAAGTAACTGCTCGCACTCCTTGTTCAATTCCAGGATAAAAGTATAGTAAAAGCAACACTTTGCCCAGATCCAAGCCAAGCTACTGAACTATCTTTTGTCACTTATGTTATCCCCCAAACCCTACCTACTTCTCCCCAAAATAGTTCATTTCTTAAACTCTACTTTAAACGATCCCAATTAGAATGTGCCATCTGTTTCCTATAGGAATTGTGAAAATATTAAGGAATCATTGTTAATTTTGTTAGATATGATCAAAGCACGGTAGCTGCATAATAAATAAAATTCCCTTAGCAGTTAAAGACATACAAAATATTTATAGACAAGTACAGGTTGGCAAGATGTTGCTCATTATTGAAGCTGCTTGATAAGTACATTACCTTCATTATATCTTTTTCTCCATTTTCTAGTATAGTTGAAGGTTTCTCTAATAAAACGTTTTTTTGTTCGTTTTTTTTTTTTTTTTTTTTTACTATTACTACTTTGAACCACTTTGGTAAGTTATTTTTAATTATAATCTCTGGTTTGCTGGCTTGCCACAAATAAAAATAGAATAACCATTTCTAAGACAAGTAGGTCAATATTTCTTCTTTTGTCCAATCTCCTGCTCCAATTAAAAACTTCTTTATGCATGATTCTAAACTTCATCTTGATTTGTTCCAGTGCAGCACTAAGGTGCATATGTGACCTTAGTCCCAAATGAAAAAGAAGACATTTTGAGTAGTCTGCGTTAGACCTCTGAAAATACAAACGACTGTTCTGGAAATTACACTCTTTTGCTACATTTATACCATGTCCTGAAAAGTGTTATCAAGTTGTCTCCATTAAGTAGCAGAGGAAAAATTATTCTGCCCAACAAGGGATTCTCTCTCAGCTAATGATTGGGTACATGTCCTTGGCAGGTCACTTAAGTGACTTGGTCTAATGACCTTTAAATTAGACTCATAACATTGTTGATAGTAGGCTAGATGTGATGATCCAATTGCTGTAATGGATGCAGAGACGTTCACAATTCAAAAGAAGTAATCAGTAGGGAGAGAAAAATAGTTTTCTTTTTGCAACAGAAAAAATATTTTTGGTCTCTTTTTAATTTACTAAGCTAACTATCTATCTCAATATATTTTCCAGGATTTATTAATCTGTATTAATAGCATCATAACAATTAGGTCCACAGTTAAGTTATAAAGGAACATTATTTAAAGAAAAATAGCATTGAAAAGGGGAAATTTTAAGGCATTAAGAATACTGATTTAGTATGGCATTTTATATATGCTGATAAATATGTGCCCACTCCCAAAAAGCCAAGTAGACTAATTTTTCTGTTATGTTTTTTGTAATATTATTTTTAAATTCAAATATAATTTTCTTCACTTGTATATATTTTAAATAATTTTGAGGAAAAACATTCTGCTAAAATAACATGTGATTTCTTATAAACTTTTAAGATCAATGTATACTCATTCTTTAAAAGCAGGGTTTCTCAACTTCAGCACTATGGAATTTGGGCTGAGTAATTTGGCGGAGAGCTGTACTGTATATTGTGGGATATCTAGCAACATCTCTGGTCTCTACTTAATAGAAGCCAGTAATATTCCCCTACCAAGTTGTGACAAACAAAAATGTCTCCAGGCACTGCCAGATGTCATTGGAGAGACACAGTCACCCCTCACTGAGGACTAAAACTTTAAAGTGAGTTTCGATTTACATCTGCCTGAATTCTAAGTACTCCCAAAGGATCATAACACAAAGAAGAAGAAGAATCAAACAAAACAAAAGAAATTATGGATCTGAGGAAGGTACTATGATAAGAAATAGCTTTTCAATTAAAAACAATTTTAAAATAAATAATTTCAAGTAATGTGTGCTGAATGTGAGGATCTGTAAGAGTGCCACAGTAATAAGCTGCTGTTTAAAACCTCGAATTGCTTATAAAGCCCAAGGAAATGGTAGGATGGCAAGCAATGCATTTTTCATCAAATTGCTTTGAACTTTTCTTCATGTAGAGCAATTAATCATAGAAAAATAATGAATTTTAAGCCTTCATACCTGCAAACCAAAATTGGTCAGAGGTAAATACACACACACACACACACTTTGATATAAGTTAATACTACTTTTTACTTAACAGTTTACCTATTTCTCCCATCCTTTTTTTAAAAAAAAAAATTAAATGATAATGATAAATAAGTATGGTTGCTTAAAGAGCTAACTGACCTACTTTTGTGTACTTACCAAGCCTATAAGTAATGACACATTCAATTCATTTATTTAGTTTTCAAGGATTTTTATCTTATTCTAAATGTCCTCAGCATTTATGTTCAAAGATGGTCTTGAATTTGCTTGCATATCTTTTTTTTTTTTTTTTTAATGCCTACAGTACCTGGTCTTTCTAGGTGGTCTCCCATCCAAGTACTAACCAGGCCCGACCCTGCTTAGTTTCCAAGATCAGATGGGATCGGGCTTGTTCAGGATAGCATGGCTGTAGACCTGCTTGCATATCTTAGCACTGATCTCTAGAATGACTGATATCAACTCTACAATTACATAGAAAGCTCATTTGTTCTTCATTGTCCACTATATACAGAAAAGCATTTGGGATAGAATGAAACCTGAATAAATACCTGAGGCTTAAGTTGAGGAATTTTTTCCCCCTATTTTGTAGTCTTCTTAGCTTTTAGCATCTCCAATCAAAGGAAAGCTGAAAATTTAAAAATTGTAAAAGTAAATAGGCAATTTGCTGGTGAATCAGCAACTTTGCCAATTTTGGCACTAGAGAATGCACTGAAAGAATTAAGGTTAAAATGGATTTCAACTCAAATTTTTCCTGGGGTTCTTTAATGTGCGTAACCCTGTCTGAATCATTTTTGGAAGTTTCAAAGAAAGTATAGACAATATTACCATAAAGTGTTATAAGTTAGGTTGGCTTAAAATATAAATTTTCCCTGTTAACGAAAATAATGCCAATTCCTTTTGATGAAATATGATTGTAATGAAAATAAACATGTAGAAAATAAAACATTACAGAATTAAATTAATTACATAGCTCAGTAGGAAAATACAACTATGTAAAACTATTTTTAAAGCAGTATTTTTTTTTTTTTACTTTCAGAGTGGAAAATTATCAATTCTTGCCATGCAACAACTCAATAAAAAGAAAATGTGCTAAGTATGATCTTTTGCTGAGGTGCCAGGTGCTGGCACTTAAAACTTCTTGCTATATGGAAGTGAAATGGAAAGTTTTAGTCTGTGAACCTTGTACTATGTAACTTAAAATGGTCTATTAGCAGCCAAAAAAAAAAAAAAGCATCTTTGGGTAAAGTGAAAAAAGATACCTTAGCAAAAATGGCTTGCCGAAAAGAACAAGTTGATGGACTTCAGAAAATTTCAAGTCATTATAAACTCTGGATTTTCTCTATCTGTACATATTTCACATTTATTAGCTATGTCAAAAATCTCAGAAAAAAGTCACCACTCTTTTTCTTTAATCGGTCTTTCCACTGCATTGCCACCTGCTCTCACCTTTACAAAATGACCCCACTTTCTCAGGCAGTTTTTCCCCAATGCAGCTTGCAGTGACCTTTCTATGCCTGAGTCATAAATCCCTAAACATAGGGGATGAAATCACTGACAGTGCCTTACATATGGTGGTGTGAATGCACTACAATAATTGCTCTGTAATTACATGGTAATTATTGACCATTTAAGTACGTTTAAGAACAGGGTGAGTACCATGTAATCAAAGGCTAATTATCTGATTATTTCTGTCTTTTAAACTACAGGCTTACAAGATATAAAAATTGCAAGTAACATGGTGATTAGTCATTGAACTACATGGTAACTTGAAGTATAATTATGAAGTAATCTGTAGAAATTGTATTTGTATTGTGGTTCTCCTGAACAGTAATTTCAGAGTAGCTATACTGTAATATACATTTTATGAAGGGATAACAGAAAAAATAATCATCACTATATTATACTAATAGTACATAAATACATTAACCAAAAATATTACATAATTTATTAAAAATATGAATGGGGATATATATTTTGCAAGACAGGTAATCAGTATCTGAAATAAGGATTGTTACAGTTTACCTATAAAATAGAGAAGTGCCATTGTATCTTTTAATAGTCTTGTGTAATTTCATTGCATATTTCTTTAAAAAACAATACGGTTAAATAATTGAGACAGGGATAGAGAAGTAGAACTAATATTGTAATATCAAAAGAGGTGGAGTTTAGAAATGGATCAACTGAACTGGAATTTAGTGGCTTAATCCAGACCAAGAGTGTAGCTTAACTTCATGACTGACTGGCAGAGTCCAAGTAGGAGTCTTTTACATACTCTCATTGTCTTCTTACTGAAATTACTAAGTGACGTGAGAACTGTCTAAATAACTATTTACAATGATATTGAAATACACTAAAGATATTTACTTAAATTTATTTTCAAAGCTTCTACTTTAAGTTTGAAAAGAGAATAATAAAATATACTCCCCTTAAAATGTATCTCATATAGGCTGAATGTAGAAACCCCTGAAACAAACACAGAAATTGTCGAGTGGCAAGGATGGACACCAAGAGAAAGATGTGGGGAGACTATAATTTATACATGTGTTCATTATAAAAGATGAAGATCAACTATTTTATTGATTGATGGTGCTAAAAATTAATGATCTCGAAAGTTGTTTTAAGTAACTATTTCTTCTTTGATAACGTAATTGAAAGCACCAATAATATGAGACCTGAAATAAAGATTATATTGCTCTCATCACAAAGTAATTATGATAATATTTTATATATAATATTGGCTTGGACCTCTGAAAGTGTTAAGGTTGTCACTCTCCATGAAAATATCATTGAGCAATTAATAAAAGTTATTTATCTAAGGAATAAGTATGATTTGACAGCATTTGAAGAAATGATAATACTATCAGAATAGAATTTGGTTACTTTCAAATTTTTTGCTGTGTTTTTCAAAATAGTCTTAATATTACTATTTAGTATTTGTCTATTTTCTCTCTTAATTTCATGAAACACAATATAACTAAGTATTTTTGCATGGTTTATTTAGATTAAGCCTTGATTTATGTTGTTTTGCCTGCTATTGAATTCCTTCTCTAAGGAATTCAACACTACAATAAATTGCAATCTGAAGTACTTTCAAATATTGTCTTGTACAATTAGCTAGATACAAATGCATAGTCAAGCGAAATGCTATTAGTATTCATTTATGAACTTGTTAATCTTTTGACCTGAGCGGCTACTTATAAAGTGAAATCCAAAATGGCCTGGAGTAGATTTATTTGATCAGCATTGATTAATTCATGTATCATTACTGAAGTATGTCCTTTGATTGAGATCTCATTAAAGGTCTCTGCCTTACAAAAAATGTCAATAATTCTACTAAGAAATGCAGTTTTATTAAGGCTACGTTTTCTAGTGTAGTAATGGAAAAACATTTACAATTTCTTTTCCAAAAGAATCTTTACACTCTTAATTTTGAAGATAAATTACTATATACTGTTTTATGAAACAAAAAATTCAGAGGTAATGAGGATTATGTGTTGAATACTGCTTTTGGTCAGTCTGAGGAAAACAGCTAGTAATTAACGTGGCTTATTATTTTGTGTAAACAATAACTTATCTCTCAAGTTGCCTCCTCCCTTGATCACTTCTTAATAGATATAGCCTACAATTTAAATTTCTTGTCTCCTTTATAGAAGGGTAAGAATTGAAAAGTGCATAGCATGTACAAAACACGAAAAGATGCTTTAAGTGAGTTTACTATACAATATTGGGTGCCCCATGATATAGGGCAAATCATAGAAAAATAGATGAGATCAAGCTACCATTATATTAAGTTCCTGAAGAAAACTGTGTCTTAATACAAGATATAGCAAGGTGGTTCAAACTGACTTCTTAACAGTTTCACCATGAATAATTTATGTAATTTACCATTAGACTAAACCTCTTCTTTGTCTTCCTTTCCCTCTACTATTTCATTGCTCTTTATAGGATGAGATTTTTCCTAAAATAAAGAAGCTAGCAGAAATTGTCATGAATGGATACAAACCAAGTTTCTCCATTTATTTTTCTAGGTTGTTTTCTTAAAAAAGTGACAGAAAAAATATATCGTATAGCTAAATAATGTAAATCTAGAGCAAAAATATAAAAACCTTACATAATATGGAATAAAAAGAAATTATAGTCTGTTTAACAACATTTCTAAATAGTGTCACAAATATTTTACAATTATTTCTACATTTCTATATTGGTAAATATATATAAAAAGTAATCTTGTGTCCCCAAATATATTCGAGGGACTCTATCCCTTGAAAAATTGCTACACGAAATGAAATATCCACTTTGACTACTTATATTTAACATTTTATGGGAGATTATGGCTAGAAGAATAAAGAAAAACAAAAAAAGTTTAAAAATCCAAATTGGAAAGAAGAAAGAAAAAGAATATTTTATTTGCAGCGGAGCTGAGCCTGTATATAGAAAATCCCAACGCAACAAGTCCAACAAAAATTTACTAGTATTAATAAATGAGTTTACTATGGTCAGAGAATAGAAAAACAAGTATAGAAAAATCAATTCTTTATATATTCTAGCAATGAACAATCTTAAAGTAAAATCAAGAAAATTTCACATACAATAGTTTCTAAGATTAAAATACTTAGGAATACATTTAACAAAAAAGTAAAAGACTGGTACCATGAAAACTACATAACTTTGCTATGAAAATTGAAGAAATTCTAAATAAAGTAACACATTTTATCTTCATTAATTGGAAAAAGTAGTATTGTCAAGACAGCAATTCTGCAGAAATGCCCTATAAATTTAATGAAATCTTTATTAAAATGCCAGCAGAATAGTTTGGAGAAATGGACAAGATGATCCTATAATATATAGGGAAATAAAAAGGACCCAAAACAGTCAAATAATTTTGAAAAAAGAGGAGCTAAATTGGAGGACTTACACTATATGATTTCAAAACATTATAACTCAATAGCAACTGGAGTGTTGTATTGGCATAAGAATAAGCATGTAGACCAAAAGAACAAATTTAAGAGTCCCAAATAAACCCTTATATTTATGGTCAATTGACTTTTGACAAAGATCTCAAATTAATTCAATGGGGAAGAAGATAAAATTTTTAGCAAATAACATTGAGATAATGGATATCAATATGCAGAAAAAAACAAAAACAAAAACAAAAACCAGATACTTTCTTCAAACTATATACAACAATTAATTCAAATTGATTCCACATCTAAATAAATAGGTTAAAACTATAGAGCTTCCAGGCAAAAATATAGGAAAAAGTCTTCCTGACCTTTGGGTTGGACAGAGTTCTTAGATATGACACCAAGAGAATGAGCCACAAAAAAATTAATAAATTGAACTTAATTAAAATTAAAACTATTATACATCCAAAAACACCAGTAAGAAATGGAAAATACAAGTTACAGACTAGAGAAAAATATTTCAAATATATACCTGATAATGGGATCATATCCAGATTATATAAAGGACTCTTATAATCAACAATAAGACGAAAGACACATTTTTTTCAATGGGCCAAAGATTTGAATATATATCTCATCAAAGAAGATATATCAATGGATAATATTCCACAATCATTAGTTATTAGGGAAATACAAATTAAAATAATAATGAGATACTACTACCGCCTACTACAATGTCCACAATAAAAAAGACAGACTATATCACGAGCTGGTGAGGATGTAAAGGAGTAGGAATGTTCACATAATGCTGCTGGGATTTTAAATGGTACAACATCTTTGAAAAAAAGATTTGCAGTTTCTTAAAACGTTAAACAAATACTTGACAAACAACTAAGCAATTCTACTCTTAGGAGTCTCTCCAAGAGAAATGAAGATATGTGTCCACAAAAAGAAATATATGTGAATGAAGCATTATTTATAATATCTCATATTGAGAATAATCCGAATACATATTAGTTAATAAAATGATATACAATATTTGATATACCCATACAGTAGAACACCATTTAGCAGTTTTTAAAAAGATGAATTACTAATGTATACTCTTATATTAATAAACTTAAAACATTATGCTAAGAGAAAAAAACAGATGCAAAAGACTGCATATTGTATGGTTCTATTTTCATAAAATGTCCAGAAAAGACGAATTTATAGAGACAGAAAGTATATCACTCGTCGTCTACGACTGAAGATGGGAGTTGGTATTAACTGTAAATGAACAATAAGAAACCACTGAATTATACACTTAAAGTATAGAGTATGTAAAGTGTACCTCCATTGCTGTCACACACACACAAAAAAAAAATCAGAGAAATAAAAATGGTACCAAAGAAAAATTTGTTAAACACACACACACGCACACACACATATGAGAAAATAAACTTTAAAATACAAAATATTGTTAGAAACAGAATGTTTGATATTGATAAAATTGCAAATACATAATGGAAATATAATAATCCTAAACATATATACATGTAATAATAAATCCCGAAATACATAAAATAAAAAGTAACAAAATTGAAAGAATAGACAAGTTAACAATTATATTTGGAGATTTAAATACCCCACTCTTAATATTTGATAAACCAATTAGAAAATCAGTAAAGACGTAGATAACTGAAACAACATTACCAACCAAATTGAGTAAACTGACATCCTGAATAATCCATTCAACAACAGGAGCTATATATTTTTTTCAAGTGTATGTGGAGTATTATTCAGGAAAAACCATTAAAGAGCATCAATAATTTTTAAATTTACTGTAATCATTCAAAGGATGCACTTCAACTACCACAAAATGAAATTCGAAATCCACCATGAGGGGAGAGGAGAAACACTGAGAGATCCCCAAATATTTGTTTAAATATCACACTTCTAAATACCCATTGATCAAAGAGGAAATCATGAAAAAAAAGTAGCAAATTTCTGAACTGAATGTATATCAAAACATATTGTAACAAAATGTATGGGTTGCAGCTAAAGCAGTGCTGAGTGGAAAATCGGTATCTTTAAAATGCGGCCATTTTGATAGATACCAAAAAAAAATCATTTGATAAAATCCAATAAAACTCATCATGATAAAAAAAATACTATCAACAATCTAGCATTAAAAGGACATGTACTCAGCTTTATATCAAACGGCCATGAAAATCTAACCTCAAATTTAATGGTGAAAGATTGAATGCCTTTTCCTTAAGATTGTGAACAAGGAAAGTATACCTGTTCACAGAAGTATTCAGGTAATTCTCTCTAGTGCAATAAGGCAGCAGTCCCCAACATTTTTGGCACCAGGGACAGGTACATCTATGAGAATCTAAATGCCTGATGATCTGAGGTGGAGCTGAGGCAGTGATGCTAGTGCTGGGGAGCGGCTAAATACAAATGAAGCTTTGCTCGCTGGCCTGCAGTTTACCTCCTGCTGTGCAGTTGAGTTCCTAACAGGCCACAGACCTTACCTGTCCACAGCCTGGAAGGATGGGGGCGCTACAGTAAGGTTAGGTAATTAAAGAAATGGAAAGGAGATTTGGTGGCTACCTAATGTTGGAGGAAGGAGCAGCGAATGACTGCAAAGGCGCATGAGGGAACTTTGGGGATGTCAGAAATGTTCTAAAACTGTTTTATGGAGATGGTTGAACAATTTATAAATTTACTAAAAATCACTGACTTGTACCCTTAAAATTGGTTAATTAATTGGTATGTAAATTTTCTGCCTTAAGACAGAGTTAAAAATATTGCTAAGATATGAAACGAGCAAGTTAAATTTTGATCTGCAAGAATTTTAAAAATGTTCATTTTAAATTTCAAAAACTCATACAAAGCACATTCTTCTTGAGAGCCATGATAGTTCAGTAATTAAAAGCACAATCCCAGAGTTGCTATACAATACCTCAAACCGCACACAAAAAGGGTTGGTCCTCTGTTCATCTTCATATCATTGACTTCTTCAATACTTCCTCAATACTCAGATCCAGAGGTGTATATCTGACCACTAACTAAATAGTCACAGTATATGGATTGTCTTTCAGAGGTAACTACTTCAGGGTGTAACACTCAGGCTTTTTCATTACTGATTACAATATACCTTTTTAATTTTCCATAATAATTTGGAAAATAACTTTGCCTAATCTCCTGTTGCACAAAATTTCACGTGATAATCAGAAAAAAGTCATCAAGCCTGTTTTCTTATTGCTGTAAAACCCATTATGTCATTTCAGTGGTTTTATTAGGTGAAATATTTGTTAGCACGCGTAGACTCTGTATTGGCTCATCCAAGTTGTAAGCTAATGATATACCAGAATCAACAGTGTCATTTGATAAAGGAATTTTCTCATACATCGTTTTTGGGGTATAATATCGCAGTTGTTATAATACTCTCAGAAACCATGTTACTATGAAAATGTAACTTTAATGATGCCTTTGAAGTGCTGCTGATCTCTTCCTTGCCTTTGGCAAAAATAACAGTAATCAATTTTGTAAACATTGTGATTGTTCTGAAACAATTCAATTAGTTTACCAGAAAGGTTATTATGCTCTGTTTGAAAATTAAGCAAAAGTTCATGCCCCAAATTGGCAGATATAGCTAACCTAAAAAGCTTCAGGGTAATGTAAAAAAAATCATCAATCCAATAAAATCTAATTTTAAAATATTTTTATCTTCATAATGCCTATCATAGCATTTTCTATTTTGGCTGCTGTGCAAAGTCATCACACTTATTAATTTGCTTCTCTGAGAACATATAGTTTTACCTTCTGCACTTGTAATATAGTATGGTCACAATTTGGATTACAACTTCATGATTGATTTTATCATTACATTTATATTCCAATGATTTATTTAGAGGCTTTGGTTCATTTCTAATGAATTGTGGGTAGAACAACATAATAGCAACAATGGCAAATGCACATTTAAAACACATAAGCAATAAGTGCAAATAATATGAACATCGAGAGAAAATTTAAGCTCTTTTTTGAACATGTTCTGAGACAACCTGGTCAATATTGTCTTTTCAGCATAGATATAATCTTCAAAATGCAATGATTATTAACAGTACAACAGAATATCTGTTAAAATAGTAATTAATCTTACTTTTCCAGTTTGTGTGATATATGTGAACGAAACTACTTCATTGTAGCTTCATCTAAAGCCACCACATAGTTTGCTGACATTTGACAGACTATAAAGCTCAATGAGTAGTGTATGATTTACATGTTGAGAAACACTATATTTAAAATGTTATCCTTTTACATTTTTTTCCCCCGACACATTCATATGACAAGTGACAGCCTGACCAAAGATCTGTGATCCCATCACTCACGGGAACAGAGAATAACTCAACTGAATGTCAGCTGTAGTATTATGATGATAACGATGATTCTGTGCTAATAAAAATTAAAATGAAAATCATCCACAAACATAGATCACTTATAGTACCACTCCACTTGTGAGGCACACTGAAGTGCTATGAAACTGGATGAAAAGATTTGGCAATGCCTTAGAGTCCAAATGGAAAAGCAGTGCTGTAGGCAATATATGTTGCTACTTGTTAAACATAACAAATTTGGCAGGACTGAACTGAGCCCACTAAGGATAAACAGGTAAAAAAGATAAAATTATCACAGAGATGCCCTCACAACTACCTGCATAGAATAACACCTTTTAATTACTTGTGTTTCAGAGGTCTTAAGAAATGATGCTGATAAATATTCAGAAGCCATGTAATCTAAAGATTTTCAAATTCCCCAAAGCACATAAATGACATTCTTACTCAGCCCTTGACTTTCTTTTACATTCTAAAAGATTTTTCTGAGCAATCCCATCCACATCAATCTACTCTCAATTTTTATTACCATACTCTTTTCTCTGTTACAGATCTGAATTTCCAACTTGATATCAGTATGTCAGAGAATGTTTTTGAAGTCATAATATTTTTAATAGACATGTCAACCTCAATTCAAATCTATTACCAAATTATCTTAATTGTTCTTTTGTCCTTAGAACATTTTGATTTTTAATCTCTCCATTGTAATAATCCTATTTTATTTCATTACAGCATCTATCTTATACCCTGGAAACTGTGCTGGATTTTGAACTTGTTATTGGCTTCCCTGCCTCCATTTTTAAATATGTTTTCATGGCTGCAGTCAGATTATTCTTCCTGAAACACTATTCCTTTCAAATGATCAATTGTTTTCCCAAAATCTCCCAAGGCTTCCTTATAGACTACATCTTAACCTCCAAACTCCTTAGTAATTATTTTCAAAGTGACCATTCTGCTATTTTCAAACTGTCTTAGGAGCATCTACTTCTCCCCTGCAAGAACCTCGGTGGTTACTCGCCTCTAAACATGGCTTGCACTACCTAAATTTTCCACTTCATAACTTTGCTCACGTCATTCTTCTTGTCCAGGAAGCTCTTGCATATTTTATTTTCCTATTTACTTTTTACACCTCTTAAGGGATCTTGGAGAAAAAGATTTTGTATATAATTTTACCACTTTTGCATCTCACTACTTTGCCTGGTCACCTGAACCAACCTGTAGCTGCCTCTCTTGCTGATGCAAAAGATTCAGACATTCAGAAAGGAATGTAATATTTCTGCCTGCCAGTGGTTCAAGTACACAATTCAAGGGTTCTCTGCTGGGGAAGATTCTGCATGGAACGATCAGCATAAGACTTTAACCAAGCATCCCCTCTTCCTGTGGCTCACCACCTCAGTCACCATTGTGGCTAGAGGACTTCAGGGTACTTTAGTGCACAAAGAAAATGTCCTGTTTTTATTGTCACGCTACTCTCAAAGCTATGTTTACAGAGACTGTAAAGAGTTGTACTTTAGCTGACTTTACTATAATGGCTTTGAAAAAGAGCGGACAGGTCTATTGGGACCATTTAAATATTTTAAGATAAAGACTTATTTGCACAGTTTCACATTATGGTCTGTAACACATTAATAGTCTATATCATGTTTTATTGTCTTAAAAGTGTTAGAAATTAAAATAATTTCTAAATACACAATGATGGACAATTTCTATTTTATCAATGCTAAAGTATGTAAAATACAAATTTATTAAAAAATAACTAATTACAAGTTAAAAGACCTACTTGAAAGAATTAAAAAATAAAAATTTTGATATCTCCCTTCCCCTAACAGCTACAAAAATATGGGAAAACCTCTCCGAACTTCAGTTTTCTCATTGGTGAAATGAAACAAGAATAGAAGTGACTAGCTCACAGTGATGTGGAGAGAATTAAATGAAATAGCAAATTTAAAGTATCTATTACTAAGTAGCTTAATTATAGTAGAATCTCAATAAATGATAGTGCATTGTTATGGCCATGAATTTAAGATTCATGATGTTGCTAGCTCAGAAGGTACCGATTGCTTATAAATGCTAGAGAGGAAGCTCCACAAATCTTTTCCAGACACCTGCATACACCTCAGAAAAATCTGACAGAGATAAAACATTTAGTGATAGTGGGAGGTTAGAAAGGATGCTGATAGAAAGGATAAAATAGTAGCAGGTAAAAAAAAAGTGGGAGAGTTTTCAAAAGCTGAACAGAAAGGAAAATTTTAAAGTATATGATATCATGTGCATTTTAAAAAATAATTTTATTTTAATAAAAATAAATATACTAACTAAAATTTATTTTTCATGTATTATTAAAGATATTATATTGCTTTTAGTATGTCATTTTTATTTCTCTATAATCCAATTATTAATTCTGAAATTTCAAATAATCTTGAGATGATTAAGAACATTCTTCGAGTTATAGTTATAAGACAGTCATCAGATTTGTAAAATTCACACAGATTTAGGAAGTATCAGTAGAACACTTAAAGAAGGCCCTGGTGATGATGTAGTTTATAATGATGAAAGAAAAAAAATCGCTATTTAAGTTATTTAAAACTGAATTAGGTGCAGTGTTGAGAATATTAACTAAATCATCTAATAAAAAGTACACAATTTTTAAAAGTGATTTTATATTTGTAAATGGTTAATTGGTGGAAATGTAAATTGGTGCAAACGCTATGGGAAATAAAATGGGGGTTCCTCAAGAAATCAAAAAATAAAACTACCATATGATCCAGCAATCCCATTTCTGGGTATTTATCAAAAGGCAATGCAAACAGGATTGGGAAGAGACATCTGTACTCCCATGTTCATTAAAACATTATTCATAGTAGCCAAGGTATGGAACAACCTAAATGTCTGCCTATGGATGAATGGATAAAGTTGTGCTAATATATACCATAGGATATTATTCAGCCATGAGAAATAGGACATTCTGCTGTTTGTGACAACATGAATGGACTTTGAGGGCATTATGATAAGTGAAATAAGTCAGACAGAGAAAGACAAAATATTGTATGACATCACTTATATGTGGAATCTAAGAGTTAAACTTATAGAAACAGAGACTAGAATGGCCATTACCAGGGGCTGGGGGGTGAGGAAAATGGGAAGATATTTGTCTGAGTACAAACTTCCAGCTATAAGATGAATAAATTCTGGAATTCTGGGGATCAAATATAAAGTATAGAGGTTATAATTAATAACACTGTATTATATACTTGAATGTTACTAAGAAATGGCAATTATGTGACATGTGCATGTGTTAGCTCATGCTATGGTGTAATCATTTTGCAATATATCGGTGTATCAAATCAACACTCTATACACTTTAAATTTATACAAAGATATTTATCAATTATTTCTTACTAAAAGTGGAAAGATTTCCATGATTTTGTATCTGTAAAAGTTTAGTAAAATAGCAGTGGTTTCCATCAGCCTCAAAGACATTTATCAAGAGATATATGCACATAGAACCATTAAAATAAGGGGAAATCTGCATAGCAGGCATTTAAAATTAAAACGTATTTGGAGACTCACTTTTTTTACAAATAAAATGTCAATAACTTTTTAAAATTTTCATGAGTTTCTAACATTGCTGGCATGCATGTCAAAATTTGGTGTCTAATGGAAAAGAAGTCAGATTACTATTTTCCAAAAAAAGAATATATAAATTAAATGTAGTACATTTATTATATGGATAGTCAAAAATACTGGGGCCTGAATAATAGTAACGACAAAAACTTTACATTCTGTTTTTTGACAGGAAAATTATTCTAGGACAGGGTGTTAAATTCCTTAGTGGTGTTGTTTTATCTTTTATAGAAATTCATTTATCCTTTTCAGGCCCATCAGTTTTTTCCCCTGTAAGTCAGTTCTTTCTCTTTCTCTGCTTTCTAGGCTTGCTCCCAAATGTCAGTTTTCCCTCTCATTCACTCCCACTAGTATTTCTACTGTCAGATGCTTCTTCATGTCAATGCCAAAATATGTATTTTTTTTAAAAATTCAGCTTTTGAAAACTCTCCCATTTCCTTTTTACCTGCTACTATTTCATCTTTCTATCACCATCCTTTCCAACCTCCCACTATCGCTAAATGTTTTATCTTTGTCAGATTTTTCTAAAATGTTGTTTACTTTTTCCATTCCTCTCAAGGCATCCAAGCTAGTATAGTCATTAGGGCTGTTTGCCCATATTTCAGTTCTCCACTTTCTGGGCACTATCTGAAATTAGGAGTGGCCATGTGACTTGCTTTAGGAAAGAAAAAAGTGAACCGAAGTGACACATATCACTGTCAGTGAGATGTTTTGAAAAGCCAGTGTGTGATTCAGTGTATCCCTTTTCAGCTGCCAAAACAACCAACAACTTTCCAAGTTGTAGAGACAACATCAAATTGTGGGTCCATAAATGAGGATGACATGGATCAGAGAATGACAGCGACAGATGCCGGACAAAGCTTAAATCAAAAAAATATATATATATACTGTGTAAAAGAAATTTATAGTGTTTTCTGTTATCACATTGTTGTACAAACTGATAACTTATGGAGAATGTTATGACTGAAAAAAGATAACATATGACATTGGCTTAGCAATTAGAACTAGAATGGTGCACAGTGAAGAAACTAGTATCAGAGGTAGCAGGGAAGAAGGTGATAATCCCTGTTATGTTTTGGTGAAATAGAAATAAATCATGTGCTTAAATATCTTGAGCTCTAGGAGAAAAGATTTTTTTAAATGTAAGTAATGTGTGTTGGCTGCTATTGGTGGTATTCCAAGAAAGAAGTGAGCACAGAAGAGAACTGGAGAGTTTGTGGCTAAAAGAATATATAGGAATAAAAGAACATATAGAGATAATTCATTAAGACTGGAAGAAACTTCTCCCGAACCCATGCAGTACAAAATAAAACTGAGACAGCTTTAGGGAACAAGTGTAGATTAAAATTCAGCTTTTCTAAAGAAAAAACTAAAGTCATACCTATTTTTAAAAACTTTCAATTTATTAAATTGTCTCAGGGCAAAGATGTAGTTAAAGTTATGCCTTCATTCCCATTGTTAAGCCTCCGAAAGATTAAGCTGCATCAGGAAAAAGGTTAATGTATGTGGCATACAGTAAACCCTTTCAATTGCAAAAGACGGCTTACAGGAAAAAATCAAGGGTGTCTCCCGCTTACGTATATGTATGAGTATGCTAGACAAAAAGGAATTGTGAGTGTAGGTACTGGATCATGTTGCTGACTGGAATCTAACAGCTAAAAAGCCAACTAAGTAATTAAAATACCTTCAAAACTAAACTGGAAGAGATTGTGAGTCTACGAGATTTGAGATTTGACTCCCAAAATCCGTAAGTACAAAGTGCCCTGAGAATGTAACATCTCTCAAAAAAGACATATTAACAAATGCCTATATAATATGTGACCAAAGAGGCTAATAAAAAAAAGAGTAGAGCAAAGGAACTGCAGAAAACAATGGACAATGAGATCTCTGCAAAAGAGAAAAAAGGCTTAATTAGTTTCCATTGCACATTCCCATAGCTGGAACCCTCACAGTGTATGCTCAGCAACATGTAAAAATTGCTACAAACCAGGGTCAGCTGGGAGTATCCCATTCTTTCCCTTCCTGGGAGCATATATTGTGGTTATTCTGTTCCTAATCCACCATCACATATTGGATGACAAAGAAGAAAGAAAATGTGTTATTTTTAATTTTTAATTCTAGATCCCTAACTCAAGGGAGACCACATATATAACTGAAGCAGACTGCTCTCAGCACCTCCTGAAAAAGAGAAAAGAATGATAATGGGCTTTGTCCCATCTAGATGTGATTGGTGAGGATTATAAGGTTAACTTACTTGATCAGGGTAGGAATGTACTGAGTATGAGGCTAAGATTTAATTGAAAATTTTCTAACCAAAAGAGCTCTTTCTGAGGATCATTGGACATGTCCCTCAATATCTTGGTTCTTCTAATGTATATTTAGTAAAAATGAAATTTCCTGCACCCTTAAAGTTATTTGTGGCTGCAAACTTCCTTTAGTAATAAAATGTTAATTTATGCCAACTTTGGTAAAAGTCTTTAAAATCCTTGTACCCCTGTTAGGTAGTTAGGTATACATGAGTGACTGGGGAATGAAGGCCCCTCCCAAAGACTTTTCTTAGTACCTCCCTAGAACCCCCATTTTAGGGTTATGAATTACCCCTACATCCTGAGGTTCAAAAGAATGAAAAGCCATAAAATAGTAGCCGGTTTTCTCTAGCTGTAAAATTGTGCACAATCAGTCTTATACTAACCTCCCCGTGACTTAGCCTCCTTACACCATCATTATAATATCATGCCTATGCCCAGAAGTTCACAAATCTAATTATAACAGACGGAATTCTGGGTAACCACATGCTCAGTAGGCAGAGAGTTATATAACAGACAAATGCCTATCAAAATGACCTTACAAGTTAATCAACTAGCACCAGCTCTATAATCACCCATCAAGGCCACAATATAAAGTTTACTGCCTGAATTCTACACTGCTGCTGCCTTCTTTGGTGTAGCCTATTTCTCTCTTGAAACGTACATTAATAAATCTTACTTTTTCTAAATCTCATTGATCTGTAATTCTCTCCTGTGTCAGTGTTAAGAACCAAGGACCTCTCAGTGCCACTGGAGCAACAATGGATTTTAGATCACCCAACAGTAACACCCCTACCATAATGAAAAGGGATGTTCCAGATGGTGAGATTCTATCAGCCTGAGTCCCTGAATTAGCATAAGTGAAATGCAGACCCTTCTGGACTGTGATGGACACATAACATCAGCAAGAAACAAGTCTTAGTTTTTTACTTTTTGTTTTCTTAAGTCATAAGATTTTGAGTGTCTGTTTCCTCAGCTAACCTACTATACACATATTACTTTTGTTTAACTTGTTACTCTGATTTTTATCTAGTAACTATATCTGTAAAAATATTAACAAGACAAAAATAACAACTCAATTTTTCAATTTCTCAAATCTTCTCAGCTACATTGCAAGCTCCCTTAAAAGAAATCATTTGTTATGGTACTTAAGTAATGTTCACACCAACAAGGACAGTTACTTGCATGTATGTGGAACCCGACGATTTGAATTAAATTTTATTTGACTTAATCTTTCATTTCTTCCTTAAGTGGCTTCCTAAGTTTTTAAATGACTTCTGATGGGCATCATTTTTGCTTTGCCTATCAAGCATTCTTTCCTGCCATAATAGAATCTCTCTCTACAACAGAAAACGGATTCCTTGTGAATCAGTAGATATAAACTTATCATTATTTGCACTATTGTTCTTTGGTATGACAGTAATTCAGGACACAGTGATTGCCTCAGGAATGAGTCCAGGCAGGGCTGGCTTCAGGATCATAGGACTTATGTAGTCAAAAAGGGTCCTGCCCTCGGGAGTGCCTTTCAATCGATTTAATATTCCACTGCTGCATTCTTGAAATTCTTAATAATTCTTGAACAAAATGGTCTTCATTTTCACATTGCACTGGGCCCTGCAATAATATGGCCCATCCTGAGTGCATGTCCAAAACTTTTTCAAATATCTCCCTTAACTTGTTGTTGGAATTATGAGTTAAAACTGCATCTTTCCATTATTGATCTAAGATTTCAAGCAACAATTTCTTCTACTTGATGGAGAGACTCTGAGTTAAGCAGACTCTAAAATGGAGAAATTGAATCTAAACAATACTGTTTAGACCTAGCTAGAAAAGAAGTCAAAGATCAGCTGAACCAAGAGATAGAATAAGAAATATGAATGGCATTGATGATGTTGAGCTTCTAAACTCAACCTGAAGCCTGAAACACTCCTGGACTAGTTATGTATCCTCATTTTAGCTTAAACTTCCATGAGTGGGGTTTTGGCCATGTGAATCCCAAGCAGTTCTAACCAAAACATGTTTCATTTCTGTGCCAAGTCTCATTTGTTTTCTTACTTTCTTAAAATATTCTTGAAAATATCTAGAAATGCACCATGCTCAGCATTATGTAAGCTCTGTTCTGGTTAGCTAATATCCAGAGTGATCATAGAATGTCTGAACTTGTTATAGATTCGGTGCTCATTATGAAATGATCAGTATGAAATAAAAATCTGGCGATGGGTTTGAAAGGTCAAATATTCATTACTTCATTTCTTTTAATTTTTCTTACTAACATGTACTCAATGCAGATTGATTGTGATGCCTCTGCTTTGAATTAATATTTATTATATACACTTTCACATTCTCAAAGAATCCAAAATAAACCTGCTGGACTGATGACAGTAAGAACTAATCTAATCACAAGGAATCAGGCTTTATCTTCAAATTATTCATTTCTGTACATACAATGTAAAGAAGTCACATTTACTTCTTTCATATAGAAACAGTAAATGGAATAAAATGAAATGCATGACAATTGTAAGAATATAATATAATAATATGACTAAAATATTAACATGAATTGTTAATCATTACTTAGCAAATTATAACTTTCCTATGGAGAAAATAGTACCTTACATATATAATGAATAATATTACACTTGGAGTAATATGGTTGTAAGTTAATTATAGACTACACAGCTGATTTAGTTTCATTTACCTAAGGAGCTGTTCTGACCCTGTTGTAGATTAATTACTTCTTCAGGAACACATTCTCATTTATCATTGTCACTTGCAGCATTATAGCTCTTAGCAAAAGTGTAGGGCTTTTTTTAATGTTAAAAAAATTCCTTAGCTGTGACACATTTTGCAAGTTCAGTCATTAAGAACACATGACAGCTAAACCCAGGTAAGATTAAATTAGCTATGGAACATTAGGAAAGTTCACGTCCCCAAAATTAAATGACTATAAGAAAATCAAAATTCTGTTAAAATCATTCAAGTCATACAAAGACCTCTCTTCTGTATTACATAGCATTTTGAAACTATTCCATGCTTTGAAATGTATGTAGAGAAAAAGTATGGCACAACATGAATTCTTTTGTGCACACTAGGCAGCTTTTTAATATTCTCATTTTCTAAAATTGCTAGAAATATTCAAAAAATAACATGCTTACCTTTATATAGAAAGGTTTTTTTATTTTTGTTTTTAATTTTGATGGAAATTTTATACTATTTGTTTTCTTCTAACACTGAGAATGTTCTTAATTAAATATAAGTAAGAGAAAGAACCAAAAAGTTCTATCTGGAGCTTGGAATAAAGTAGAACATTTATTCATTCATAGCATACTAATCATTTAATATCTACTGAGAACTGCCCTATGATAATGTATGTGCAAAGAGTAGGCATACTTGAATAACTTCTACTCCTGATCTAAAGGTGCTCAGATTCCAGGAAATGAAAAACATGACTATAAAAACAACATGGGAATATGATTAACAGCAAATCAAGATATATGAAAAGTAATACAAGGTACTAAAAACGAGTAGAAAACCTAGTCGAGTAGTCAGGAAAGACTTTTTGATGCTAGAAAGGCTTTAGGTGATGATTCAAAAATGTGACAGGAGCTTATTACTTGCAAATGAGGAAAGAGTGGATACAGTTGGAAGATATTAGAGGAGGAGGGATGAGGGTAGTCAGTTTCATACAGAGTTGATAAAATGAGCAAAGCAACAGAATCAAGAAAAAGCACTTTGAAAACTACTGGGAAGGCAATTCCCAGAAGGAAAATGAGACTGCAGATGAGGTGGGGCCAGAACATGATAAGGAGGTTGGTATTCATCTATTCACAACAGTGGGCCACTGGAGGCATGACTGACAGGGTGGAACATGGATCTGAGCAGTGAATACTGGAGGCATAAAGAACAATGAGGAGACACTGCAAAAGTGAAAATAAGAGATGATAATAGTCTGAGCTACTTAGGGACTAGGAAAAAAAATTAGAGCATAATCAAACATAGAATCAACAGGTTTCCTTGATTAGTTATGGAGATTTGTCAAACTCTGAGAAGAGATCTAGATGGGTGAAATAGAGGATGCTGTCACCTGCACAGACGATGACTCAAACCACAAGGAGGAATGGAGCAACTCAGGTAAGTGTGGAAAGAGCAAATTGCTGATAATCATCAGCAAGTAAAGGGCAGATAAACTTAGTAAACACCATGAAAAGTGATAGAAATCCAGTAAGGTGGTCGGAGAATAAATACAAGATTCGAGAAGGTATGGGGTTGAGGATGCCTAAGTAAGTAAGATAAAAATTTCAAGGGGGGAAAAAAAAAGTATGTCAAAGTAAATGCAGCAAAATACTGAGAAAGATAATGCTATTGGATGGGTAAATTTGAACATCAAGGTGAAAATAGCCAGAAAAGTTTTAGGAAAGTGGTATGATGAGAATAAATAGATAGTAGAGCTGGGTTGCATTTTTCTAGCAAATAGATGATGTAATGGTGACAACTAAAAATAGTTGTTTTAGACATTTAAATTACCTAGGAATAAAGACTTGCTTTCTTTTAAATTTACTTTTTTTCTATTTTCTTCTTTACCCAAATATTTTATACTTATTTAAAAATATTTTTTTAATATTTTATATTTATTTAAATATTTTAAAATAATCATTGTATTTTCTCTTCTTCAGGGATTAGAATTTTTTGTCAATAATCATAACCCATTGTAAACTTTCTTGGGTAATAAAAAATGCAGGAAAAATAACTTGAAAATGTATTTAAGTCTTAAAAAAACTGACTATTTCTCTGGGCAAAAAACTGAAAAAATAACAATCAGCTGCTTAATGAAAGGACAATTTTCACAAATTTATTTATAAAATATAAACAACAATTTTGCTTCAGCCTCTAATTCAGTGTTCTAATTGGAGTTTTAGTTTTGATGCTGAAATAAAATTATAGCATCTATTATTAGTTTTTATATGATGGATCTGTTTTTAAAAAAACTCACTATTTTCTATTTGAAGCTTAATGAATAAATTATTTATCATTCAGTAAAGAAAGTTACTTATTTTTCTAAAAATAATTTATAGAAGAGCATTAATGTGGACTAGTCAATAAAAGAGAAACTATATAATTATAAGAAAATGATTTGAATTAAATTTGCAATGAAATTTTGTAAGTAAAAACAAAGTGCTTTGAGATAAAATTGTCCAGTATTTGAGATTAGTGATCTTTTTGAGATTGACAATTTACTCAAGTAATATAAACCTTTCTAGAGATAACCATTTCAGAAGCGGATATCTTATGAGACGGTATCTGCCAACAAAAAAATATGAAGTAGACTTTCCAAGAATATTTATACCAGTATAGGATTAACGTCATTATAAATTTCTTCTTGTCATAAAATGGGGAAAAAATACATTTCAAAATAATGTCTTTCTACAGTGAGAATTATAGTCTTTGATTAATTTTTTCAATTTCTCAAAAGTATAATCACAGTTCCTCATTTAGGAATCTCATGGCAATTACTACTGTCAGTATAACAACAGAATTGTCTTTAGAACAATAGGATTTGGCCAAATTTAATAAATAAAAAGGTGGTAGCTTAAAAATTATATAGTACTTAAACAGTTAAAGTAGACACATCAAAGAAAATGAAATTTTGATTATGTTTAAAGCCCAATTTTGTTGACTTCAAGAACCATACAAAAAAAACTCTACACTCTTAACCAGTCTGTGACCATAACTAAATTTCTAGTTATGGTATTTCCTTTGTATTTTCAGTAAAGGCAAAATATGTAATGTAAGAAAGGGCTGAAGACTGAAGGAATTCTTATTGGTAACTATATTGGTAACTATTCCACTAACTTGAAATTTATGGTTATGAGAATTAAGTAGTCATATTTTTCCTACACTGGCGGAATAAGAGGCTCTTAGTGACTGAGTAAGGCTGAAGGGTATTAAATCATTACCATGCAAATAACTATTTGATAGGACATTTGGGTGGTAATATATATGGTGCACTAAAAGTCCACTTGTCTTTGTCAGATTTCTTCTAGACTCAGAGAGTAATACTATAGTGAGCAAAGACCCGTGTCCAATTTCAGAAGTACTAATGTGGATAAGGTTTTCATTTTCATATTGGCTTTCACTTTTTACACAGCGTGTGATACTAATTTGTTTCTGGATATGTTCTATAAAAACTGGAGGACCTTTCCAGAAACCTTTGAAATTCTTATTGCCTTGCTTGTTTCTGCTCACAGTGCTGACTTCTGTGCTGAAGAGTGTCCAAATTGGAACTTACTGGGATGATTAACAGCTGCTACAAAATCAATACTAAATGTAGGGAAAACAGAATTGCGCTAAGATGGTCTTACATGAGCACTATTCTGTGGCTGAATATCATTCGATGTCCGCAAGCCAAATATAATTTATTTTCATGGAAGCATTTCCATGGATATTATCCATGGGCTATTCAGATTCGGCCTCAGAGACCTAGGGGGTGGGGAAGATAATTCATCGGTTTCAATTATGCATAATTATGCATATTCTCAGTTGCAAAGATGATAACTGTTACACTTAGTGAGAAATGGGTTTGCTTAAATCTTTCATTATTTTAACATTTATTACAGTTGAAACACTAAGTCATGCTATTATTGCCGCTGCAATCTGCCTCAAAAAGAACCTTAAAATTTGTTCTCCACAAATTAAATTGAAAGTTAATACAGATGTTTGAGCATTTGGTTTTTATACACTGATGCTCTAATTACAGAATGCTACAGTAGTTGCTGACATATGCCCTAAAAATCCTTTATATATATTTTTGTAGGGCTACATACTCTTTATAATAACTTATTATACTCTTTATAATAATATTATAACAACTTCATAATAACATGATAAATATGCTAACAGTTTAAAAGGAAATAAATTCCCTGAACCATTACTAATTCGAATCTCTTCTAGCCACACTCGAGGTAAGATGCATGTGTGTAATGTGTTACCTCCAATATACTAGAATTCACACTTTTTTCTGGCACACTGTTCATCTTTGTATCCACTATAATGCTTATCCCAGGAATTAGAGTAGGCACTCAATAGGTATTTGTAGAATGAACTAATAAATAAACTCTTCGGTGACTAAAAGCAAATGAGCATGAGGGCATTAAATGACCACGATAACTCAATATTTTAGATTTTTATGCTAATACAAGTATGACATACACCATCAGAAAATGTTAAGGATGTTATTCATCAATGCCATTTATAAATCTCAGTAAATGGCCCATCAAGGTAATATTTTGCTAATCTATTTACCTGGATCCTCCACTAGAAATAACTTCGCATAGGAATACTCCTCTCTCCCTGATATTGCAACATAATACTCTCATTATTTCAACATATTTCAACATGGCATGTTGCTTCAGTGACTGATATGTGACAGAGAAGAAAAAAAATTAATGTTTAAAGGGAATTGAAATGATTTTTTTGTGTGTGAGGCTGCTGCCATTAATTTGAATTATATTCTTTGCACATTAAGTATGTAATCTCTCTTCTGTGCTGTTGGAAAAAGTGAATGTTTTGGAACAGGAAACTATCATGGAGTATAGATCCTATAGTTCCCAGATGCGTGGGCTTCCTATCAGCATTTTATCCAAAATTGACTCTCCAGCTCAAATTCACAAGAAAAAAAAAATGAGAAGGCACAATTCGTATTGTTATGGGTTGGGAAAGTTACAGCTATCAACAACAACAAAATATCTGGAAAATAAAACGAATGAGACAGTGATTTTAAGGCTAATACAGAGGGCCTTAAGACCTTTAGGATATATAAAGCCCAATCTCCAAAGGAGAGACAGCCAAATGGAGGGAACAGGTGACATTCCACAGAATTTACCGTGGTCTGGTATAGGCAGTTTAGCACAGATAAATTCTTTATGCAAAACGTATCAAATAATGTAGAATAAAAAATATTTTCCATCCAGCAGTGAAATAAAGACCCTATGCAAGAAGCACACTTTTAGTCACTTTCACAGTACAGTCGTCCCCCCTTATCCATGGAAAATATGTTCCAAGACTCCCAGTGTATGCATGAAACCACAGATAGTACTGAACCTTATACTTAGACTATGTTTTTTTCCTATACATACAGTTTATGGCTTCCCTTTAGCATATCCAAATTCCACTCTTTAATTCTGGGATCATGAAGTAATAAGGGTTACTCCACTCTTTTACTCTGGGATCATGAAGTAATAAGGGTTACTTGAACACAAGCACTTTAATACCAGATGTTTACTAAGTAACTAATGGGTAGGTGGCTTATACCAGGACAGTCAATCCGATAACTCAGACGTTTACTAAGCTTATACAGAGTAGATACATTGGACTAAGAAATGATTCACATCCCAGGCAAGACAGTGTGAGATTTCATAACACTACTCAGAATGGCACTCTTTAAAACTCATGAATGGTTATCTCTGGAATTTCTCATTTAATATTTTCAGATCATGTTACTCAAACTGTGGAAGGCAAAATCACAGATAAAGGGAGACTACTGTACCCTACATATATCTTTTCTTTCATAATGTGTATTGCTATTTGAAATTCACTTGTTTTTTGTGTCTCACCTCCATGAAAATATACAGTGAATGAGAAATGAAGTTTTGTCTGCCCTATATTCTCCAATACTTATTTTTGTTGTACCAGCCAACATTTAGAAGTATCCATCACATACTGCCTATTCACATAAACAAATAAAATTTTTGCGTAAATGAATAAAAGGAAAAGACACAAGACTACATGGAACAAAAGTCAACAGAACAGTAGCTATAGATTAGTAAAGCCTATCCACTTAAAATGTAATCTAAGCAAATAAAGCTACATCGCCTCTCAAATCATTATTTAAACAATTATATAAGAGGCAGAGATACAGAACAGGTTAAAAGTTAATATTTGAATGAGAATTTAAGCATCATGGTAGTATATTTAGAAGCATTTAAATACATTTGAATAATCCTGTGGAATTTTAAAGATTATCCACGATCCTACCACAGTTCTGAATTACATTAAGGAGAGAAATTTTCATTTCCCTTTCCATATCCAAGTTTATCAGAAGTTAATATTGTTAACATTTGGGTGTATATATATTTGTTGACTTTTTCATATGTTCTTACAGAGGCATATAAAATTATTCCTATTTTACCGCCATCATCGCCCTAACATTTATTAAGCACTAGTGCTAGATATTGTTGTAAGAGCTTTAGGGTTCTCCAACTCAGTCCTCACAATCTCCTTGAGATAGCTTCTATAGTACCACCATTCACAAAAGAACAGGAGAAACAGTGCCTATGTATAAACCATTTGCCTTTGAGATTTAACATTGCAATACTGGGACCTCTCTTCCTGCTGCATATCATTTTAAAATTGATGAACTTTTAGGTTATTCCCAATTATATGTCATTAAACATAATTGATGCATCTCAGGCTTTTATATTATTTATTTCTGTAGAATGGATTCTTAGAAATGGAATTGATGGCTCAAAGGGTATTCACATTTAAAATTTTAAGATACCATCTAATAGAATAATTTACAGGTCCATCATACAATTATGAACATGCTCATTTTCGTATACATTTATTGACATTAGACATTATCAGTCTTTTTATTTTTTAATAATCTGAAAGGCAAACTATGATACCCTATTGCATAATTTTGCAGTTCCTTGTAAATTAATAACCTTAGAAATCTTTTCATCTGGCTATTCACTATAACTCTTTCTCACAGTCTTAGTCTACTTTTCCATTGGATGCTTACTTTTTCTTTTTATGCCTATAGCACCCGGTCTTCCTAGGTGGTCTCCCATGGATGCTTATTTTTTATTAAGAATTCCATATTTTAGTTTATAAATCCCATGTTTATCACTTGTGTTGAATTACTTACTTTGCTTTTTAATTGTTAATGAGGTTTAACATACTTTTTTTTTTAAACTAAAGTTTATGAAAAGCAATACTAATTTTCTTTTCCTTTATCGGTTCTAGGTTTCCTGTTTACCTCAGACAGGTTTCTCATACCTAAACATTATACTGCTATATTTTCTAATATCTTATAATTGTATTACTTCAATTTACATTTTTAATCTATTTGGTATATATTTCACATGGATGTGAATAAAAATATAAATTTATTTTTATTCAAATAAGTAATCAATTCTGTCACCTAATTTATTGTGCATTTCATCCTTAACTAATGATTTGAAATTTCAACATCTAACAAATATTAAATTCCCTGCATATCTGTATATTTTTTATCTAATTTAAAATTTGTTCTATTAATCTATTTTTGTACCACCATATTCTATAGTTGCTGTAAGTTGGTAGTATTTTGTACATGGCAAGGAATTGACCATTACAGGGCATTAGTTATTTCAAAAACTTATAAAGGCATTTTTGTTCAACTGTAAATTACAATTTATCAAAACAATAATTCTATTATAATTCTCAGTAGCAATGAACTAAACATAAATTACTTTGAGGAAACTTGATCTCTTAATGCTATTTAATATTCTCATATAGGAATATGAGATAACTTATTATTCAGGTCTTATTTTATAACTTTGCATAAAATTATTTAGTTTTTGCCATATAGGCTTAGGGTTTTTCTTATTAAATATAAACCTTGGTATTTTATAGTTTTCTGATATTGTTAACTAAATTATATTCATATTAACATATTAATTTGTAATTTTATAAATAAAAGCTATGGGGTCATTTTTTTAGTGTATCTATCTGGTATTTGGCACTACATATGTATTGCATGTATAAACGATCATCTCACCTTCAAATAATAATAATCTTTTATATGATCTATTCAAATTTTTATATTTAAATTACCTAACTTGTCTAAAAGTGTTAATTGAACTGGTGATATAAATATCCCTGTATGCTTCCTGATTTTATTTGGAATGCCTTTAGTATGCTAGTATTATGAGTTAACTATTGATTTGTAGAAAATATTTACATATTTTTTCATTACTTTTTAATTATAAAAATGGCAGACCTGGTTTTCATTTAAATTAAATAATTATGCTAATATTGACCCATTTCGATTTTCTTGGAATAATGCTACTTGGTCAATAGGTTTTAGTCCTTAAATAAATATAATACTTGAATTTATTTGTTAATTTAGCTGTTCGTAACCATTACATTTACATTCACATGTGTATTTTCTTTTTTGGGTTATGTTTATGAGGTATCAATGTTGAAGTTTGCTAACTATATAAAGTGAATAGAAAAATATTCCATTTCAAAATCTATATTCTGGAATAATTTTATAATATAAGAACTATTTGTGCTGTGAGAGATCTTTGGAAATGACACCAGTTTTAGTAGTTCTTCTACTACATTTTTACTTTTTCCTCTTTGGCTGTATGCTTATAACGGTTCTCAAAGCATGATCCCGGATAAGCAATAATGAGATTGTCTCGGAGGTTGTTAGAATTTTAAATTCTTGGACTCCATGTCAGACTACTGTAATGGAAAGCATGGTTATGAGAATCATCACTCTGCATTTTAACAAGCCCTTCAGGTGACTGTGATATATGCTTAAGTTTGAAAACTACTAGCTTAAATTTGCTACTCCTTTCTCTTCAGCAAATTTCAGCTATTTATATTTCGATTTTTAAAAATTCCATTTCATGTACACTATACTTTGTTGGCATAAAGATCCCAATGGTATAGTCATAATTATTTAATATTTTCCATAGCCCTGGTTATATCTTCAATTGTATTGCCTATGTATTTATTTCTTTCTGTTAAAAAATATTATTGGAGAATGACATCAGTAAGATGACAATGTTACAACCATCATCTACTCCCACAAAACGCCTGTTTAACAACCACTCACCCAGTAGAGTATCTTTGTGGGAGTCAGAGAGTTCAGCAGAGAAGTTCTAGCATACCAGTAGTTGGAGCAAAAACTCCAAAAATAGATGCACTCACTGAAGAGGGTCAGATGAATACTTTTCACTTTGCCCGTTTCACCCCTTCCCCAAGGTGGCACAGCTTAGTGTCAAGAGAGACCCCACCTTAGCCTGAGATTTCTCCGACCAAGAGAGGAGGAATATTGTGAGCACTTAGCTTCTCAAGCTTTGCAGGACACGCCCCATAGGCCGCTTCTTTCTGGCCTCACCCAGAATACAGACGGTATCACACAGCTGAGTGGTTAGGAGAAACTGGGAGCAGGTGAGAGAGAGTCAAGGACTCACAGACATAAAGGCTTGGAACTCAATGAAGGGCGGTGGATCCTACAAACCACTTCACGGGCTCCATCAGGAGGCCCACCCACAAGCTGCTATGGACGCTTCAACTGAAGGCCCTGCTGCAAACTGACCCAAGAGGCCTCCCACGCCCCAATGTTTTGTGTGCCTCACCCCTTCTCCATAGCACCGCCAGCTCCCAGTGCATACTCTCCTGTGTGGGTGAGCAGGCCTTTACTGACACCTTCTGAGCCTTGCAGGTAGCAGGCTCAACTCTGCGGGATTAGAGGGTGACACACAATTTTGAGCATTTCAGGCACTGCCCTAGGCAAAACACACAGGAGGTATTCAGCACCCAACCAGGCTTTGTAGAATCTAAAGAAATACAATGTTGAATTTCATTAACCAAAGTCATCATAATAAAAATAAAAAA